>NC_134087.1:193420305-193723335 GCF_000715075.1 Nicotiana tabacum
CAAAACAAATGGCCCAAATCCGGGTCTATTATCAGGGAATCCCTCTTTTTAATAGTTTTCCTTTTTATCTTCTTTTTCTTTTTCTTTTCTAATTTTCTTCTTTTATTTTTCATTGTTTTCATTTATATTTTTCTGATTTTATAAAAATGTAAAAATTAAAACAAAGCCCTAATATATTTTAAAAATTAAGCTAATTAATTCCTAAAATTGTTTAAAATTTATTTTGCGACAAACTCAACAATTAACAATTAAAAATGCAAAAGTGGGTTATTTTTATTATTTTCTTTATTTTAAAGCAATTTAAACTACTACTTAATCCTAAAATGTTAAATCTCAAACAAATGCCAAATGTATTTTTTGTATTTTTTATATGAACTAAAATGCACAGATAAAATGCAACAATTATCAGAAAATAACACAAAAATTCACAAAAATTGTAAAATAATAAAGAAATTATTTTGTTTGAATGTCTGGTAATAATTTGCTTAGGGAAAAAATCACGTGCTCACAGCTGCCCCTCTTTGCGCGGAAATACAAAGAATTTTCGTGCAAAGATAAGTGAGCGGAAATGAGCGATTTTTGCCCGTTCGAATATTTCGTGTGAAGCATTTTTGAAAGAGCTGACCGCACCCTGCTTCAGAGGTTGCCTACATATCCTTGGCTAAAAAGGAATCAGGTCAGTGTAGTTCGGGAGTGTCTGGTAGTTGGGACTACCAGGAGATGTGATTTCACGGCGATTGCTGCTACTACTGCTTGCTGACCTCCCTTATTACACCATATCAAAATAAAAAGAAACTAAACTAAGCTATGACTACGAATTACAAAAGTCCTATCTAAATTCTTCAAACTTGCTCTTGTACTTCATGTCGCCTTGTTGTCTTGTGTTTTCTTGTTGCCTTGTTGTCTTGTGTTCTCCTGGTGAAATCCATTGTTGCCACTCCGAATTGTAAACTGAGATGTTACCCCTTCTCTTCAAACTGTTGAACTTGAATGTATTCCTCTGCTATACGGGCGGGCTCCCGACTTCAAAACTTGAATTATTTTCCTTCTGTTCTCCAGGCGGGCTCCTGACTTCACAAAATAGACACAACAAAGAAAACTTTCTGCCCCAGTTTGGGAACTAGGTACATGTTACAGGATATTAATGAGAATTTAAACTAAAACTTGAAATGTAATACCTTTGTTTTCCAGGTGAGTTCCTTACTTCCCAACTTGAAGGTATTCCCATGCTCTCGAGACGGGCTCCTGACTTCAA
Source organism: Nicotiana tabacum (assembly GCF_000715075.1). NCBI lineage: Eukaryota > Viridiplantae > Streptophyta > Magnoliopsida > Solanales > Solanaceae > Nicotiana > Nicotiana tabacum. The sequence goes on from NC_134087.1 coordinate 193,421,561, forward strand.
AACTTGAATGTATTCCCATGCTCTCCAGGCGGGGTCCTGACTTCAAAACTTGAAGGTATTCCCATGCTCTCCAGGCGGGCTCCTGACCTTAAAAATAGACAAAACAAAGAACTTGAAAGCTGAAGCTTAAATTGTACTCCTTTGTTCTCCAAGCGGGCTCCTGACTTCTGCGCTTAAATGTATTCCCATGCTATCCAGGCGGGCTCCTGACTTCAAACTTGAATGTATTCCTATGGTCTCCAGGTGGGTTCCTGACCTCAAAAATAGACAAAACAAAGAATTTGAAAGCTGAAGCTTAAATTGTACTCCCTTGTTCTCCAGGCGGGCTCCTAACTTCTGCGCTTAAATGTATTCTCATGCTATCCAGGCGGGCTCCTGACTTCCAACTTGAATGTATTCCCATGCTCTCCAGGCGGGCTCCTGACTTCAAAAATAGACAAAACAAAGAATTTGAAAGCTGAAGCTTAAATTGTACTCCCTTGTTCTCCAGGCGGGCTCCTGACTTCTGCTCTTAAATGTATTCTCTGCTCTCCAGGCGGGCTCCTGACTTCAAAAATAGACAAAACAAAGAATTTGAAAGCTGAAGCTTAAATTGTACTCCCTTGTTCTCCAGGCGGGCTCCTGACTTCTGCGCTTAAATGTATTCCCATGCTATCCAGGCGAGCTCATGACTTCAAACTTGAAATGTATTCCCTTGCTATCCAGGCGGGCTCATGACTTCAAAAATAGACAAAACAAAGAATTTGATAGCTGAAGCTTAAATTGTAGTCCCTTATTTTCTAGGCGGGCTCCTGACTTCTGCGCTTAAATGTATTCACATGCTATCCAGGGGGGCTCCTGACTTCAAACTTGAAATGTATTCTCATGCTATCCAGGCGGGCTCCTGACTTCAACAAAACATACAACAACAACACAACAACAACAACAACAACAACCCAGTATAATCCCACAAGTGGGGTCTGGGGAGGGTAATATGTACGCAGACCTTACCCCTACCCGGGGGGGAGGGGGCAGAGAGGCTGTTTCTAGGAGTCTCTCGGCTCAAGAAATCATCAAGAGAAGATAAGTTAGTACTATCAATGGACTCATACTAAAAATAACATAAAATACACAACAGAACATAAAACATACAAAAACAAAGAAAATTGTCGGGCACACGGGTGAGTGTTATTGAATCATGTACCAACTATTATTAAGAATTTGAAAGCTAAATCCTATTATCCAGGGAGGTCCTGACAACTTCTAACAATTACGAACCTAAGTTATATCTTCTAAAGTATTACTCTCACTACATCATGTCATCTATAAGGATTTGAAACTATATCCTATTGTCTAGGGAGGTCCTGACCACTCCTACTTGAGTTTTTATCCTACACATGCAAACTTTGGAACCAACTTTCATTCCCCTATGATACTCCTGAATATTCTTGTATTTTAATCATACCATACTTTGTAGTCAAACCTGATTACTGCTTGTTTTTTCCCTCATGGAGAATTTCCCCAAAACAATTGACTTTTCCTACCCCTGTTTTAATCAAAAAAAAATTTGTTAGTTTAAAATGGTGGTTATTTGATGACATTCTTGCTAAAAATACTCCCGCTGCATTGCTCTGTTTTGACCGGCTTCCTCGAACTGACCCTGAATTGCTTGACTTTCCGACTGACTTTCAAACTCTGCTTTTGACAAACAGAATGTTCTGTACCCATACTGTTGTTTCACGCCTCTGACCCCCTTTCTGAACTTTTACATTTCCCACGACATTTTCCAATCATTCCACTGATGAAACTTCCGGTGATTCCCCATACTCCACTTTACATCATGTTGTTGCTGACATGCTCTGACCACATTATGCTTTACCATTTCTGGAATCTGGTAGTGAGCTTTGAAATCCTTTTTACTTGCATTGAACAAAACTGACATTGAACATCTTAGACAGACAAAACCCCCAAAAGAAAATGAAATGCAATGATTTTATGAGTTAAGGATAAGAAGAATCCAAAACCGGATGATTGTTTAAAAGAGAAGAAAAAGAAATTTATATGATAGGGACAGCTGGTACCAATGGTCATGACATGCATTTCGGACTAACCAGTCCAATCTGTCCAACTAACCAGCTTTCAATCGCCATACCTCGTTGCCCCAGAATTTCCATCACTGGATTACCTTACCCAAACTTTGACCTTGTTCATTCCTGCGGTGCCTCGAAACAGTTTTCCACCAACAGACGTTTCTCATTTGTTCACTTCTTAACTCACTTTCGCCTTAAGGTGCCCTGGAGGATTTTCACCAATAAAACTCTCTCATTTTAAATTTTCTCTCAGCTCTCATCGTCTTACGGTGCCCGTGAGGGTTTTCACTAATAAGACTCTCTCATTTTATTTCTTTCCCTGCTTGAACCAGAGTGTTGCCCCTGTCATGAATTACTTTTACCTGCATGACTTGGCATTTCTCAAAGACTGATCAGAAGGTTTTTCTTTGGACCGTAATGTGGCTTTTGGGCAAGGTTAGAAAAGAAGGGTATAAAAGGCTCAAAAACAATTTCAAAATGGGTTAAAATTACAACTTTCGGAATCCAATTTCTCAAACAACCACAACTTCTGCCCCAGTTTCTTGCTTGGGGACTTTTGGATTTTTATTTTGGTATGACTGAACCTCAGAGTAAGGCTGCCTACGTACCCTTTCGGGATCAAGTCAAACGTAGTTCAGTCATAGAAAATACGTTGTTATGTTTCTTTTTTTTTTTTCCTTTTCTGTTCTTCTTTTCCTTTCTTTTCTTCATTTTTCTTTTCTTTTCTTTTCTTTTCTTTTTTCTTTTCACTTTTCACTTTTCTTCTTCTTTTCTTTCTTTCTTTTCACTTTTCTTTTCTTTTCTTTTTTGTTTTCTCTTCATTTTCTTTTCTTCCACACACGCGTTTCTGAATTATGCCATTGACTCCGAAAGAGGGTTATGAAAGAAAATAAGTAAGGCTCAAAGGGGATGACAAGGGATAAAAGTGTTTAGATATCAGGACAAAACGCCTTCGTCATTTCAATCTTTAAAATATGCCAAATACAAACAAATACAATCAAAATAAGGAAATCATACATAGTATCTCTTGACCGCATCGGAATTGATGGTCATTTCTACACATTTTCCTTCCACATCTGTTAGATATAATGCACCATTAGAAAACACTCTAGTTATGACAAATGGTCCATTCTAGTTTGGAGTGAACTTTCCTTTTGCTTCAGCCCAATGGGGCAAAATACGTCTCAGCACTAACTGTCCGATTTCAAACTTCCTCGGACGCACTTTCTTGTTGTATGCTTTTGCCATTCTTTGCTGGTACAATTGTCCATGATACACTGATGCCAACCTTTTCTCATATATAAAACTCAACTGTTCAAGGCGGGTTTTCACCCATTCATCATCATCGATCTCAGTTTTCGCGATAATTCGAAGGGATGGGACTTCCACTTCCGCAGGTATCACTGCCTCGGTGCCATATACCAATGAATAAGGAGTCGCCCCTACTGAAGTATGAACAGTGGTGCGGTACCCCAACAATGCAAAAGGCAACTTTTCATGCCACTGTCTCGAGCCTTCCACCATCTTCCGCAGTATTTTCTTTATATTCTTGTTGGCTGCCTCAACCGCACCATTGGCCTGGGGGCGGTATGGAGTAGAATGACGATGGGTAATCTTGAACTGCTCACATGTTTCCTTCATCAAATGACTATTGATATTTTCTCCATTGTCTATAATGATCACTTTTGGTATCCCAAACCGACAGATAATGTTTGTATGTACAAAATCCACCACAGCTTTCTTGGTTACAGATTTGAACGTTTTAGCCTCTACCCACTTGGTAAAATAGTCTATAGCTACCAAAATGAACCTATGCCCGTTTGACGCTGCTGGCTCAATTGTCCCAATAACATCCATGCCCCATGCAACAAAAGGCCACGGTGCGGACATCGTGTGTAATTCCGAAGGTGGAGAATGAATCAAATCTCCATGCACCTGACACTGATGACATTTGCGTACATAGCTGTTGCAATCCCGCTCCATAGTGAGCCAATAATATCCCGCTCGGAGAATCTTCTTTGCTAAAACATACCCGCTCATATGCGGTCCACAAACTCTGGTATGTACCTCAGTCATGATAGATGTGGCCTGTCTCGCATCAATGCATCTTAACAACCCGAGGTCTGGAGTTCTTTTGTACAACACTCCTCCACTAAGGAAAAACCCGCTTGCCAGCCGTCAAATTGTTCATTTCTGATCACCTGTGGCCTGTACCGGATACACACCCATCCTTATATATTCCTTGATGTCATAAAACCACGGCTCGCCATCAAGTTCCTCTTCCACATTATAGTAAGCATGCTGATCATGGACCTGAATTTGCAAAGGGTCCAAATAATCCTTATCCGGATGATGTAACATCGACGCCAAAGTAACCAACACATCAGCAACTTCATTGTGAATCCTTGGAATGTGCCTGAACTCTATTGATTGGAACCATTGACAAAGCCCATGCAAACAATGTCGGTACGGTATAAACTTTAAATCCCATATTTCCCATTCACCTTAAATTTGGTGTACTAGTAAGTCCGAGTCACCAATGACCAAGACTTCCTGGACACCCATATATACGGCTAACCTTTGACCCAAGATACATGCCTCATATTCCGCCATGTTGTTAGTACAATAGAAATGAAGCTGAGCCGTGACAGGGTAGTGCTGCCCGGTTTCCGAAATAAGTACCGCTCCTATTCTCATGCCTTTCATATTTGCAGCCCCATCAAAGAAAAGTTTCCATCCCGTCTTATCAACTTGTTCCAACTCATCAATGTGCATCACCTCTTCATCAGGGAAGTAAGTCTTCAATGGTTCATAATCTTCATTAACTGGATTCTCAGCCAAATGATCAGCTAACGCTTGTGCTTTCATCGCATTCCGTGTCACATAAACAATGTCGAACTCCGTAAGCAAGATCTGCCACTTTGCGAGCCTTCCGGTGGGCATAGGCTTCTGAAAAATATACTTCAATATGTCCAAACGAGATATGAGGTAAGTAGTATAAGATGACAAATAATGTTTCAACTTCTGTGCCACCCAAGTTAGGGCGCAACATGTCCTCTCAAGATGAGTATACTTGACCTCGTAAGATGTGAACTTCTTGCTGAGATAATAGATAGCTTGTTCATTCCTTCCAGTAACATTATGTTTCCCCAGTACACAGCCAAATGAATTATCCAAAACCGTCAAATACAGAATCAAAGGCCTTTCAGTTTCTGGCGGGACTAATACGAGTGGGTTCGACAAATACCCCTTTATCTTATCAAAAGCCTCCTAACATTCATCCGTCCACTTGACTGCAACATCTTTCTTTAACAATTTAAAGATCGGCTCACAAGTTGTTGTGAGCTGACCAATGAACTTGCTGATATAATTCAATCTCCCCAACAAACTCATCACCTCGGTTTTGTTCCTCGGAGGTGGCAATTCCTGAATAGCCTTAACCTTCGACGGGTCTAGTTCAATACCCCGATGGCTGACTATAAATCCCAACAACTTCCCAGATGGCACCCCAAAAGCACATTTTGCAGGATTGAGCTTAAGATTGTACCTGTGAAGCCTTTGAAAGAACTTTCTCAGATCCCTGATATGGTCAGACTGCTGTCTAGACTTTACGATCACATCATTCACGTACACCTCGATTTCCTTATGGATCATATCATGGAATATTGTTGTCAGTGCCCTCATATAGGTTGCCCCAACATTTTTCAAACCAAACGGCATGACCCGATAACAGTACGTTCCCGACGGCGTAATGAATGCCGTCTTTTCTGCATCTTCCTTGTCCATTAAAATCTGATGATAACCTGCGTAACAATCCACAAAAGAACCAATCTCATGTTTGGCACAATTATCAATTAATATGTGGATGTTCGGCAGTGGAAAATTGTCTTTTGGACTCGCCTTATTAAGATCTCGATAATCGACACACACCTTGGTCTTGCCATCTTTCTTCGGCACGGGCACAACATTAGCTAACCAAGTGGGATACCGTGTAACCCAAATGACCTTCGCATCAAACTGCTTGGTAATCTCTTTTTTGATCTTTACATTTATGTCCGTTTTGAACTTTCTCAGCTTCTGCTTGACAGGAGGGAGTGCCGGATCAGTGGGCAATTTGTGAACCACTAAATCAGTACTTAGACCCAGCATATCATCATACGACCATGCAAAAATATCCTTGTACTCAAACAATGCTTTGATTATCTCCTCTTTGAGTTGTGGCTCCAGATGAACACTTATTTTAGTTTCACGGACATTGTCTTGGTTCCCTAGATTAACTGCTTCTGTGTCATTTAGGTTAGGTTTGGGTTTTTCTTCAAAGTGACTTAATTCTTTACTAATTTCCTCATAGGCCTCGCCATCATCATATTCCACCTCATCATCACACTCGATTTCTTGTATTATTATTTCTGAGTTAGATTGGCTTTTAAAACTGGGCCAAAGATTCCTCATGCATGTCATGTCATTGATATCAACATAAAAAGAACTGTACAGAAAAGAAAAGAAAAATGGAAACAAAATTAGGAATGAAGAAAGAAGAGAAAATGTATTTCATTGAATGTAAAGATAACAGGGTTTTAACTCATCCAAACGGCCGGAACATAGCAACTGAATTACAAACCCTGGAATAATCCAGGTGAACAAAAGGAAAACAAAACCCACTACCACGACTCCCTCCGAGTTGGAAGAGGAGTGGCTTCCTAGTTGTTGACATTAGCATGTGGCCCGATGTACTGTATATCTGCTTTGCTCGACCCTTCCCCGGCCTCAACCATGTTCACCTCAGCAAATACCCTCTCAAGCCCTTTCTCCAAGTTCCTATGTGCACCAATCAGTGGACCAGACACCTTTGCCAATAATTGCTTCCCAATACTTGGCCTGACGAAGGACCTGGACAGATGTGGAATTGGTTTGGGAAGAGCCCACACTCTTTTTTTCATCTTGCGGGCCCGTCTCACATCCGCCGTCGTAGGCCTGAACCCCAGCCCAAAGGTATCCAGATTCTTGGGCAAATAAATCGGCTGAACAATACCTTGCAAATCAGCACCCAACCCTTTTCCTGGTACAAACCCGTTTTTCAACATTTTAGAGGCTACCATGACAGTTGCAGCCGTTATTCTGGGGACTGGGACGCTTTTACCTTCAGGAACCTTTTCTACCGAGACCGTGTCGAAAACCTAGTAAAACCACGGCCCCTCATCATCATCAGTCTCTATGAAGGGTACGATGGCATCACTTACATCGCTCATGTTGTCTTCCCCATGTACTACGATCTCTTGTCTATCCCACTCGAATTTGACCATCTGATGTAGTGTAGAAGGCACTGCTTTGGCAGCGTGGATCCATGGTCTCCCCAACAGAAGATTATAGGAAACTGCCACATCCAATACCTGAAACTCCATAGTAAATTCCACCGGGCCGATCGTCAGTTCTAAGATTATGTCACCCACTGGGTCATTACCTCCACCATCAAACCCTCGAACACAGATGTTGTTTTTGTGAATTCTGTCGTCATCAACCTTCAATTTCTTCAATATAGACAAAGGACAAATATTTGCACTGGATCCATTATCAACCAGTACCCGAGTAACCACCGAATCCTCATATTTCACTGTCAGATAGAGAGCCCTGTTGTGTTTCGTACCCTCCACGGGCAACTCATCATCGGAGAACGTCACTATGTTCACTTCAAAGATCTTATTCGCAATCTTCTCTAGATGATTCACTGAAATTTTGTCGGGGACATGAGCTTCGTTCAGTATCTTCATCAATGCCCTGCGGTGCTCATCTGAGTGAATAAGCAATGAAAGCAATGAGATTTGGGCTAGTGTTTTCCTTAACTGTTCAACAATGGAATAGTCTTATACTTTCATCTTTTTCAAAAACTCTTCTGCCTCTTCCTCCGTAACAGCTTTCTTAACTAGCACCGGATTTTCCTTGGGAGCCCTGGCCTTTCTCAACTCTTCGGGGGCAAAACAACGTCCCGAGCGAGTTAAACCTTGTGTTTCACAGACTTTTTCTTTGATTTCCTTCCCCTTGTAGGTCACAACTACATGTTCATACTTCTACGGAACGACTTTACTGTCAGTTACTAGTAACTGGGTTACTGGCTTTATGACAACCGGTTCTATGTGAGCCCCCTTCACGACTACCGCAGGTGTGCTTGATACCCCCTGCACCACTACGTTGACCGGCTCTGATTTCTTTGCAACAATGGATGACCCTTTCCCGATCACCACAACTGGCTTGTCATCCAATAACTCATCCTGGGTCCGAGCTCACTCTCCAGCTGCACCAGTCCATTCACCGCTCGTGGACATCAGTTAAATGTGCGGCAACACCCTTCCAATTCAGAGTTATGCTGCATCCTCCTTCATTTTAAGCAGCTTCTTTCCATTATACCAAATATTATGCCGCATGATAGCCTATACTTCGAATTAAATCCGCATACTTCAATTGCTAGTCACTAAAATCCAAAATCATTCTAAACCCTCCTTAAGGTGCGCAGTCGTCTTACCACAAGGCCCATATGCAACTCTGCCACTCTCTTACTCTGGGCAAATCTCGATTCTCTAATCAAACAATCGACCTGCGTTTCTCACACCTGGCCTTCTAGAAGTTTAACCACTGCCTGACACTTCCCAATTGTCATTCCTCATACTTTGCTGCTCAATTGTTGCCTTAAATAAAATCTACCTTCGTAGCACTTGAACCCACAAGTCGCTACTAACTTTAAACCTTTCTGAAGATCATCTTTCCTGAGCTGCCAATGTTAGAAATGCCAATTCAATCCTGAACCACCTTACCTCGCAATATCTAACAGCCGCTTCTTCGGAGGCGAATTGTAGATGACCATAACACCGGCAAATTTCGTACATTCCATAAGGACAACGACATCTCATTGTAGAAGAAAACTCCACCACGCTAGCAAATACCGAATCTCGATACATCATCGACCCAAACCTGAACATTCTCTGTCCGATTGCCTTTCCCCTTCCGGGAATAAGATACCGAATCTCTAGATCATGCACTAAGTAAACCCCCCTTCAAGTCATTCACTGCCCCAACATGTAGGCAAACATCCTACCATTATGACCATATTGCGGAATAATCGTTCATAAGCATCATGGCAACCTGTGCCTAGCCTCAAGGCTCTCAGAAGTACCGCTACTGAGATGAAACAACAGAATATCCTTCCACAAGGCGACGATAATAGTCCAATCAACTATGTCGGGAGAAACATCCCGCACCACATATGTGGTGCCATTGCAATTCTTCATCTCTCGATTTACAACAAGTGACTCACGTCGCATAAGAATGAGTAGGAAGGAAACAAAGGCATAAGCCTCACAGGAATCAAATCGCACGATAGGGAATCAAGAAGGAAAGTACTCCTAATAGCCCTGTAGCCTCCCGAAGATAAGTATAGACGTCTCCGTACCAATCCGCGATACTCTACTAGACCTGTTCATGACTCCTAAGACCTACGGGAGCCTAGTGCTCTGATACCATGTTGTCAAGACCCAAAATCCACTAAGGGTCGTGGTGGCGCCAGACACCGCTGTTGTTGATACCCAATTTTTCTCTATGTATTTTTGTACCCAAAATACTTCCAAAATAGCACACATGTGAATATATAAGCACACCCAAGAGTTTCGGCATTTTTAATGATTTTTAAACCAGTTTATTACTTATTTTATACCATAAAATCCAATAATTATTCTCAAAATTATCATTTTTGGTGAATAACTTATTTTATTCTCATATTTACACCAAAATATAATTAAGTTGATTTTTGCATATTTTTTACAAATTTATTTGGTATTTTTAAAGATAAATTACATATAATCGCAATTATAGCCTACTTTGCGATTAACAACATTTTACAATTATAAAATTGCTTTCAGTATTTTTAAATTAATATTTTATATAATATTTATCTACTCAGTACTTTTAATTTGCTTTTAAAATTGTTGTTACTATTTTTTATAAATCAAATGAGAAAAAGTGTCTATTTAAAGTCAGGCCCTAATTCATTTCAATTTTAGCCAAAATTGGCACCCCAATCTAACCACCAAATCGAGCCCAATTATACCCAACCCAATTTCCGATTTAACCCGATCCAGTACCCTATTTCCCAAACCGGCCCGTGTTCCCGTTAATCTGAGTCATTGATCATTTTGATCAACGGTCCAGATTCACCCTTTCCTTGATTAATTCCCAACAACCCCTAACCCTACCTCATTTTCCCAACCCACCGCCTTCAAACACTCTCGTCTCTCAAACCCTTACAAACCCTAATCGCAGCCTACCCTTTTCGACCTAAAATCCACCAGAATCCATGGCTGCTCTAGCCATGGATGACCTATACTCACCTCCTACTACACTCACATGCCTGCTTCCTGAAGATTCGAGGCCAGACTTCGAGGGTCTTCACCCAGACCTTCATCGATTCAGGGTTTTCATCCATTGCCGGCCGTGCTCTGGCGTATCTTAGCTTCCTGAGCCTGGTTCCGACCTTATCGACTCAGATCTGATCTCGTATCTTCCAAGCCTTTCTCGTCCTTTAGGGTTCTCAGAAACCCTAGCCTATTCGAGGTTCTTTTTCGTTTTATTCGTTTAGATCTGTGCTAGATCTAGGCTGTGTGTGATGTTTAAAGCATTTTCCCCAAATTTCTTTTTCAAAACCCTTTGATTCTAAATTAGGGTTTCTGAGTCTGTCTTTTAATGTTTTGTTTGATTCATCTACTTATCATCTCTAGGTCTAATTGGTGGTTAAAATATTTTGAGATTTGTTTGAGTTTCTAAGTCTACATGTTGGTGTTCATTTGATTTACTGCTTAAGTGGTGAAAACCCTAATATTTAGGGTTTATTTGAGACTCTGAGATTATTTATGTGTTTATCTGCTTATCTTCTTTAAGACTGACTAATTTGGAAAACCCTAGTTCTTTGGGGGTCTATTTGAGTTCTTGAAATCCTTTATCTGTTTGAAATTCCTCAATCTGATTCTTTTGCTTCAGCATCTCTGTTCCTTTATGTGATTTCTTTTTGTTCGGAGTTCTTGCTACTTGTCAAACTCGACTATGATTTTCACTCGACTCCTTGCAAGATCAAAGTGCCAAAAGCTCAAAACGACCGGTCGGGTCGTTACATCTTCCCCCACTTAAACACACGTTCGTCCTCGAACTTTCGCAGAGTTGTTCTAGAAGCAAGCCAATAGCTGAATAACCTTACCCAACACATACCCGGGGTGATCCCATGTCACCCTATCTCATATAGTTCTGATAGCATAATATAACTGAAATTTCACAATCCATCCTAGTTCATAAACTATAGAAACCTCATTTCCACTCTGAAATCATCCACAAGATCACAACCGCACATTTATACTCTGAATAAACCCGCACCAGCTGTAATAACCCATATCTGCAACCTCGGTGCTATTATATGATGTACCACATATCCCAAACACATGCAGCGATAACTTTCATTCACAACAGCTGTCCACAACAACCAAATACCGATAAAAACCCTCTTATTAGCTAAAGTCTCAATCCAAAACTTTCATATTCTACCAATGATAATGAAACACGTAGTAAACCATAACCATTTCTCAAATCAACCATTCCTGAAGGCATTTCTTCTCTGGCAATCACCATAGCAATTTTCGAGCCGAGCTTCGATATTAACCTTCCAACATGATGAAATTGAATTCGATCATATTTATTAATGATCCCAACGATCTCTTCTGACCAAACACACCACCCTGGTGACATGATACATCAATACAGGCCTAAGCCTCAACTTGCACAACTACGAGCACCAATAAGCAACAATCCGAATATACTCAAATCATGAAAATGATTCAATTGAAAGAGTTGTACCTCAAGCTTGCCGGTACCACCAAGCAAAAATGCCGAGAACCCTTCCCACATCATAGAGACAGAACACACGAATCTAACCTACAAGATCATACCTACACATATCCAAACACTGCTCCAAATGAAACACCTCAAGTCACTAAGCTCGAAATCGTCAACCACACGCAATTTGATATCTGGAACCAAAGCAAATCATCACACCCACTGTGAAAAAAATAACATACGCTACACAGACCCAATAGGGCACAACCTATATGCCATTCACCGAACAACACCCACTTACTCTTCCCGCTCGAATCCCACTATGGAACCCAATGGGACCGCACCATATGTGCCCATAACGGCCAAATCATAATGCCTTGCACAGAAAAACAACTCATAGATCTCTCCAGATCACTGATAAGTTCAATAATGGTCGAATCAACCTATCCCTCAACAATACAATTCGGGGCCAACCAAGTCAACTCAGGCTAAACACGTATCCACATTGGCCTACCAACGAACTCATTACCAAGGAAGCCTGAAGCTGCTACTTCCACTACTGTAACTCCCACTGGAGCCATACGATACGGTGCCCGACACCAAATCAATATTGAGATCCACAACCTCGCCCGGCGACATGCTCGGCCACAAAAAACGTATCCGAAAAGTCCCTTAACACCGGAACGGAACCAATGGTAGAAACCTCTGCACTGATATCCACCCCGAAGGCCCAAATAAGAAAAGTAATCCTTCCCAGTTGTCCGTTGGGTCTTTGAAATATAAACCACTCTGAAAGAACATAATCCAATGCACCTCGCCACTCAACCCGTGGCATTTCCGGCATAGCCCATAGCGCAATAATTCAGAATCGCCCAACACTAAGACAACCAGTCTGAATTCCAATATCACATCCAAAATCTAACATACCAACAAATAAGGACTCCCAGTCTCCAACTCCATATAGCACACAAATCATAGTACCAAATCCCGATTTTGCCGTCCGAAATCATACCACACCTTAATACCCAATAATTCCATGATAGATACTCTAAAATCTCCCTGTGCCATCAAGACAACCCGAATATCACCAATCAATCTAATAAGAAGGTGCCGCAATACCACCAAAGTGCCATCATTTTAATCACATTGCCCTTTTCTGAAACATATACCCTCATCAAATCACTTTCAAATAGTCATACCGTTTTCCTTGATTATCTGAGGCTACCCACTGCTTAAGTATTTTATGAACCTCCTTTATGAACTGAACTGTAACCTAACACACGCAAGTCTCGGTCATCCACAACATACCGCATATACCATACCATCCGAGGATAACATGAGAACTTATCTCCCTTCCGAGCCACAGACATCTACGCACTTAACTAGTCAAGAACTTTCCATTGGTCCCATCTAGAAGAAAATCAGTATACATCCCATGCTTCGCATGCCCATAGAAATATACATCTCCAAACCGCGGTAAAAACCAACAAGGACTCTCCCAAATCCATTTGCACAAACCAAGTTGTCAGGACTGAACCCTTCTAACTAGACTAGGCTAAGCAAGCCATCAAACCCAAGAGCATTGCCACAAATACCTGTAATAACTCATTACCTCGAACACACCCAAGGAATTCATCATATCCTTACCATGCCGATCCGGTCTACTATCAGGCTACTCCATCTATCTAAATTTCTTCTGATTCATCTTCAACTTGATATTTTCCTTTGCTGTAGTACCACAATCCTTCAACCCATGCTTACCACACGAGACCCAAACATAAAACCATACTGTCTGAAACCCATCAACTACTAAACACTCTCTCAAATATTCCCAGAGACACCACATTCCGGAATACCTTACTTTGAAGAACTTCCTGCGAATATAATGTTGTTTCCTTTACTTTCCTGATACTGATACATAGAATCCCATAATTAACATAGGAATACCATAAGTCTTGGCATCCTCTGTCGACGCCCCCTTTTCCACGTGGACGGAAGTCCAAAATCGGGAATACGACATTATGGGAGGACAACTCTTATTCCCTTGCGAGAATTGTGTTTAGAAATTTGGAGAGTCGCCACCTAATAATTATAGTGCATTAGGACACTTTTAAAGAAAGAATTTGAGATGAAGAACCAGAGTTTGGGTAAGGGCTTGAGATTATCTCAAGGGGAAGGTGTTAGGCACCCCTCAAGATCCACTAGTGTGGTTCCCGGCCATACTACAATTGTGACTTTAGAAGGTAAAAGAAACAAATAAGGTTTTCACATAATTATTGCAAGCAATTTCAAAGTTTTAAAAGAGAAAAGGAGACGAGAGATTTTAGAAAGGTTAATTAAAAGAAACATTATAAGTAAAGGGGAAGGGGTCCAAGGTTTATACATAATATGGATCACATCAATGCGATACCCAGTGTACAGTCCTCTAAAGATGGGGTCGCATGTGATATTAGCGCATCGGTCATCATATCAATATTCTACCCTTCCCACCCTGTTAAGGTATTAAAGCACGTTTAGTCTCGTTTACTTATTGCATGCTAGTACCCGTCCCAATCCTATCAGTCCCGGGGTATTAGGACTTCTAATCCTAAAAGGGAAGAAAGGGATGGGGGCCTTTATGGAGTTTAAAGGATAAAATTCTAGTTCGACATTCAAAACATGTATCAAATAAAGGAAAGAGCAAACAAGTAAATAAGGCTCAAATAAACCCCTGAAATCAGATAGTCATATAGTTTAGCATGCCTTGGCAAATACTGATTTGGTCTTAGATTAAAATTAAGCGGTGAGCGGACTGGTTCAACACATATATTTAGACAGAAAGTCTGCATTAGGCACACTCGGATACTGTTGTCAGAGATTAAGGCATTGAATTAGCGCGAATTGATTAAGAAGTACTGATCTTTAGAAAATAACTATACAGAACAATTTTTGAAGAAAAGGGTATGCTGCAGACTTAGGAAAACATTTAGAAACGAGTAAAAAAAAAAGAAGAAGCGGACTGCCCAGTTATAATTAAGCACAGAAAGAGCGGTTTGAAAAATTCCAGAAGAGGCAGATTTGTTTAAAGAAAATGAGTGAGCTTCAGAACTGATTTAAAATGACAAGTTCAAAAGAAAGGAATTGAATTGGAAAACACGTTTAGTCAGAGTAGTAGAAAAGCGATTTCAGAAAGATATGCAAGTTAAAAAAATAGATTTTAGGAAAAAGTATACACTGATTTGAGACAGGTTTTACTAAAGATTACGATTTGGAAAATATATACTGATTTAGGCGTGTAGGAACCAGTTAATCGATTGTTACTGCTTTTAGATGGGCGAGTTCGGTTCAAAAGCCCCTATAGGCATGATTTCTACGAGTCACTGATTTTAAGACGTTGTTAATAACTTATGAACAGATGCTTATTTGATTAACCCTAAGAGTTTGCCTAATGTTATGTAGGTCCCTATAGGCATGGCTTCTATATGAACAGATTGCAGAAATTAACTCCTATAGGCAGTATTTCTATATGCGTGATTGCTGAAAATAAGCGCTAGGTCCTATAGACATGATTTCTATGTGATTAACAATAAAATCCTAAGATCATGATTTCTACCCTTTTAATGCAGGAAAGTAAAGACCCCCACCCTTTTCACTATATTCCCCGAGTTTATACAAGTTATTACAAACTAGAAAAATAGAGAAAATACATCAGAAGCTAACAGCTAGATCCGAGCAGTCTAATTCAACCTTAATGTCTAATAACATGCGATTGAACCATTTCGGGGATCCAGATTTCCAAAGCCTTCTCTTTATCTAGGATGTTTCAAAGTTCCAAGGAATCTCAGGGATTCCCGGCATTGCTTACACCCAAGATACCATTAGAATAGAAACAGTGAAGTATGGAAGAGCTAGCTCTCAGGCATCCAAGTTCAGAGGGAGCTCAAGGGTCCCAAAGCATGGCTTGCAGGCGAGGGGCAGAATTTAATAGCTAAGAGTAAGTGTAAGTGCAGAGGGATTGGGGAGCCATAACAGGTGGTGGTTATGCCAAGCCACAAAATAGGCTGGCACACCCCTGACCACCTATTTGGTCAAACAAATTAAGAGCAGACCCATTGAAGGTCAGACCAGGCTTGGACATTGATTAGGACATTGCCAGGCCAAGGTCTTAGGCTCAGAGCACACATAAGGGGGAAAGGGAGTAGGAATTGATTGAGTTTGGGATTCAAAGAATCCAGTTCAGACACATGAACAACAATGTTGGAATGTTGTCATGCCCAATGAACCATACTCACAGATAAAGGGGGTAGGGGTAAGGAGATTCACATAAGAACAAGAATGATAAAAATTGCAGAAAAGCAGTAAGAAGTACAACAAAACTGAAATATAAAAATACATAGGGGAGGAGCAGTATTTAAAATAGGATAGACATACCAGTTGTAAAGTAAATAGAAATAGAAGAGCAGAACACTCGCAGCCACAAACAAGCAAAGAAATATCAACTCAAGACTTCAGCAGAAAACTCAAATTGCCTTTAGAGAACTTAGAAATATTTTGAGAAAGAGGAAGAGAAGTAGTGTATTTTCAGAACTTGTCTCTGTGTTCGTGTGTTTATGAAAGAGTTAACTTATTGTTGACTGATGATAGAAAAGGGGAGGGCTAAGCCCTTATATAGTTTTTTTGAAAACAAGTAAGGTAGGCAAAGAGTGCACAAACATGGAAACCAATCAATTAGTATCAATTAAGACAACCAGACTCCTTTAATTAAGGGGTCTAGTTCAAACAACTAGTCAATATAGAATAAGGAAGAAAAAATCAATTTACTAAGGTTGATTAAGGTAAGGAAACCATATAGTGTACAAATAAGGTCAAATACATAGTTGATAGTTATGGAAAGATGGAATAGTACTGTGAAAATAATGTATCAGTTTGAAAATCAATCAAAAAGGATCTCGGATCCAATTGTAATCACGAAGGACCTAAAATAATTAATGACAGAGTCATATAGATATGGAAATAAATCAAACATTGGTACAGAATCACAAAGGAGATACACAAGACCATGTATTTAAGGAAAACATCACAAACCTAGGATTTTTACACAAAAGGATCAAAACAGCCAGTAGGGTAAAAGAGATTCAATCAAAAGAAATCAGTGATGAATCACTAGCATGGTTAACGGGATTTCAAAAATCAAGCCTTGGTGAAATCCTTTGAAAGGGAAGTTTTCCCTCATATATAAAGCATATAGTTCAAACAAAAGAAGAACCTAACACTGAGAGTTTCAGGGCCATAAGCGAATAGGATTTTGAGTTCGATTACAGGCTCATCGTGAGTCTGTAAACCTAGGGTTTAAGAGTGAAACCCTAGTGCCATCTACCCAAAGGAAAACCCCCCAAATATTAGGGTTTCACATAGAATCAGAGATGAGAAAATCGTTCAAAGTCATGGAGATAGGCAGACATACACAAACATAAGCAAGAGAAAGTACGAGTTTTATGACAAAGGTAGGCAAGAAAAATGATCAACGAAACTTAGAAACAAAATCAAAGCATGAACTTAAACACATATAGTACAGAGTGAGGATCAACAACATAAGTTAGCATGTGAACAAAGAATAGAAAGGAATCTCTGTAAAAAATCAAGTAAGAAATAAGAGAGCAGACATGAACATAATCAGAAATAAAACAAACGAGCATAAACACATAAGAGAGAGTAAAAGAGTTAAAGAGACATGGGTCTTTGAGAGAATGGTGAGAGTTTGGGGGTCGTTTAGGATTAATTAAGGAAGGTAGAGATCTGGGTTGTTGATCAAAATGATCAACGGCTCAGATTTTAAAGAGACACGGGTCGGTTCGGGTAATTGGGTGCTGGGTCGGTTAATTAGGAAATTGGGTTGGGCAACTGGGTTCAATTTCGGGCTGAGTTGGGGTGCGAAATTGGCTAGAATTTAAATAAAATAAGGCTTGCATTTAAATAGCCAATTTTCCTTATTTGATTTATAAAAAATAGTAATAACAATTTTAAAAACAAACTAAAAGTACTGAGTAGGTAACTTTTATATTAATATTAATTTAAAAATATCGGAAGCAATTTTATAATTGTAAAATATTGTTAATCGCAAAGTAGGCTATAGTTGTAATTATATGCAATTTAACTTTAAAAATGCCAAATAAATTTGTAAAAATATGCAAAAATTATTTTTTGGTGTAAATATGAGTATAAAATAAGGTATTCACCAAAAATGATAATTTTGGGAATAATTATTGGATTTTATGGTATAAAATAGGCAATAAATTGGTTTTAAAAATCATTAAAAAATACCAAAACTCATGGGTGTGCTTATACATGCAATTATATGATATTTTGGAAGTATTTTGGGTACGAAAAATACATAGGGAAAAATTGGATATCAACAGCTGCCCCTCTTTACCCGAGGAGGATGAAAGAGTTGTCGGGTAAAGATAAGATGGCCAATTTTGGCCGGAAGCGGGGATTGAGAAAAACTTTGGCCGTGCTCTGGTTTCTGAGCTGCCTATATATCCCTGGTTTTACAGGAATCAGGCCATATGTAGTTTAGGAACCATTGACGGAGTGTGTCAATGGAGACTCGAAAAGAATGGACGCGATGCTTAGATTTGGAAAGGTGCTTGAAATCTGATAGGCTGCGGGAACCGGAGCGGGATCGCTCATGCTGAGACGACCGTTTTGCTAGCCGATGTACCTGCAAGTGAGCAATGTGGCATATATTGTGCATAATTTAAACATGATGCAAGTTCCCGTTGGACCATGAATGTTGTCTTTGAACGGTTAGGATGACGTCCTCAAACTATGATGTCCTGGGCCATGAAGAGCATAAATAAAGATTCGCAGGCCATGAAATGGTGTTCTCGGGCTATGCAGATGGTGCCTCCGAACTATGACGCCTTTGAATAAGTTTGCGATTTTTCAACCCATGAGAAGGTGGCAATCTTTCAGCCGATGAATGCAAAGGGTGGCGATCTTTCAGCCAAAGTGAGAATTTAAATGCAGGTGGCAATATTGCAGCCGTTCGGAAAAAATAAAGTGGCGATATTTCAGCCATGCAGGATGGAGATAATGCTTAGTCTCGAAAGGTAGATAGGTAGCCTTATGCAGGATAGAGACAATGCTTAGTCTCGAAAGGCAGATAAGAAGCCTTATGCAGGATGGAGGTAGAGCTTAACCTCGGAAGGCAGATAAGTAGCCTCATGCAGGATGGAGACAATACTTAGTCGCAAAAGGCAGATGAGTAGCCTTATGCAGAAATGCAGATGGAGACAGGGCTTAGTCTCGGAAAGCAGATAAGTAGCCTTATGCAGGATGTAGGTAGAGCTTATCCTCGGAAGACAGATAGGTAGCCTTATGCAGAATGCAGATGGAGACAGAGCTTAGTCTCTAAAGGCAGATAAGTAGCCTTATGCAGATGGAGGTAGAGCGTAACCTTGGAAGGCAGATAAGATATCCTTATGCAGAAATGCAGATGGAGACAGAGCTTAGTCTCGGAAGGCAGATAAGTAGCCTTATGCAGAAATGCAGATGGAGACAGGGCTTAGTCTCAAAAGGCAGATGAGATAGCCTTATGCAGAAATGCAGATGGAGACAGAGCTTAGTCTCGAAAGGCAGATGAGTAGCCTTATGCAATGCAAGAATGTAAAGGGCGGATAGTGGTGAGATTTTCTTAGCTGGTAGCCGATTACGATATCGTGACTGCTGGGGATGTTGGGTGCGGATAGAAATTTGTGAATAAACGATCGTTCTAAAAGTTTCAACCCCGAAAAGTATGAGTGTATGAATGTATTCGATGATTTGCGACCTGGGTGCCTGCATCCAAAGAAAAATCGTGAGTTCTGTAGTGGGGGAAAGGTTAGTTCATCTTCCTATGGCTCCTGATGTCGCGTATTATTGGGGTAGCCTTGCTAAACGATAGCGATTCAGATGATAGTTATGCATGATAACGTAAGTATATAATCAAAAATAATAATTTCTTTTGAATGAACCAACGACTTCAACGTGGTTCAAGACATTGCAACCTCGCTTGCTCCGGAATTTTGAGAGTCCTCCTCAAAATTCTGCACCAGTTTACTGGGCTGGCATTTCTGACGGCTGCACTGAATGACTGAAAACGATCAACCTCAGAATTTTGAGGGTCCTCCTCAAAATTCTGCCCCAGTTTACTGGGCTGGCACTTCTGGCGATGAAAAGACTGAAAATCAACTTCGGAATTTTGAGGGTCCTCCTCAAAATTCTGCCCCAGTTCCGATAGCGGGGGAAAAATGGAATTTTTATTAAATTGTGACTGAACCCATAGGGCTGCCTACATATCCCCTCTTAAACGAGAATCAGGTCAGGCGTAGTTCAAATTACATCATGAAGAGAAAACGTATGATTACACATAGTATCGTTTCACTGCATCTGAATTGATTGGCTTCGGCCAGACTTCTCCGTCCATTTCTGCAAGTGTTGACATGTGATTTTTGTCCCTCCCCAAATCTTTCACATTTTTAGCACGTAAATATTTAATTTAGCCTTAATGTAGCTATTTCAGCTTATTTTGACTCTTTTTACTTTATTTTCGTCACAAAAATGAAAATTATAAAAAAAGATATATAAATTTTAGTTTATTTATTTCTCATAAATTTTGAAAAAATACAAAAATAGTACTTAATTTTTATTTTTATATAAATTTAAAAATACAAAAAATATATATATATATATTTGTTTTAATTGTCAGTTTGTTTTAATAATTATTCTGCTTACGTATGATTAATTAAATAAGGTCGTGTTTTTATTCTCGGCTGCGTGGAAAGAATAATATTTGGGTTCAAACGACTCATTTTAGGCCTAATTTTCGGACTTAGCCCAAAATATTTTCAGCCGAGACGCACATGACAACACATAACTCACACATGCTAGCACATGAACACAACACATAACTCACACATGCTAGCACATGAACACAACACACAACTCACACATGCTAGTACATGCACACAACACACAACTCACACATGGTCTTCAATATTCTCCATTAAAACCCAAACAAAAACACACACGAGAGAGGACCTTAGACACCAGCCCCCTCTCCTCTCTTCATCTTCTTCAAACCACCCAACCACTACCCATTTTTCTGGCAAAAGAACACCCCCCCTCCCAAAAACGCGGACAGAATATACCTTCGATATACGCTCAATATACCGCGGATATACACGGGCAGAACACCCCCTCCCTAACGTATCTCCTTCTTTCTTTCTTTCTTCTCAAACCATAAAACAACTAACTTTTCACCATCAAAACCAGCCTTGAAGCTCCAGTATTTCAGCCATCAAAATCAGTTCAAAACACATCAAAACAAGCTTGAAAATAGCTCCGTTTCTTCAGTCAAAACGACCTCTAAAATAGCAGCAAAAACCTGTTGCAAACAGCCATAAAATCCACCCCTAACACCACCAAAAAATGAGCCAAAAGATCTGCTGAAATCGGCTAAAAGAAAACGGAACAGATGTGTTTGGATTTTCGTCGCCGGTCAAAGTCGCTAGTCCAGGTTTCCGTTTGAGTCTCCTTCTAGTCCGTATGGTTTTGCTTGACTTTATTTCGTTTTGGAGTAACGATTGTTGAGCTGTATCCATTTCATGAAGAAGGTTGTCTTCTCAGTCTATTGATAGAATATTCATATCAAAGGTTCATTTCCTCTAATTTCTTGTTTGCATTAGATGAATGTTTCAGTTTTGATTTAGATCTGTCTAAATGTTTTACTATTGTTTCTTTTGTTTCTGTTTTGATTTATGTGTGTTTGATTAGAATTATTTTCTCAAGTCACTAAATGAAAGCTAGATTCGTTTGAATTGGTAGATGTTATTAATCAAGTTTCGTTGATTAGGTGCAATTAATAAATCATTGTGATTACGGGTACGGTTCCCGTGACGTAGTTGTGATGCTTAATTTCTAAATTTCGGGGGTGCATCTCATGTAACCCGATTATAATGACTCTAGATAATCTTAGTGAATAAATTAGGATTATTTTTTTTGATAGAGACAAAACAAAAAAAATAAAAATCATAGTTGCTTTTAGGCTTGCCCTTTTAAAAATAAAATGAATCGAGCCTCGCCCAATAAAATGCACAAACTGCGGGGCCCTCATAAATGTATATACTAAAAATACTCAGAATTTGGGATGGGTTGTTCAGCGAATTTCACAGCCTTCCTCAAAGATAATAACGCGTTAGACTCTTTAGGCGCGATTTTAATTAAATTACATTCTTAAATTCGGGTGCGCATTTATGTGAACCAAATCCAAATCTCAATGGAGTCAGAATGTATTAACAACCACGGGTGCATTGATTGCGACGTGGTTCGAGATGCATTTTCACGACGTTGCAATTCTATTAAAAATAATAATAAAAGCGGTTTAAACTTAATAAAAGCACACAAGTTATAACATGTATTAAAATCAAATATTTAGCCATTATAACAATTTAAGCGACCGTGCTAGAACCACGGGATCCGTGGGTGCCTAACACCTTCCCTCGGGTCAACAGAATTCCTTACTTAGAATTTCTGGTTCGCAGACTTCATTTGGAAAGTCGAAAATTTCCTCGATTTGGGATTCAAGATAAACCGGTGACTTGGGACACCAAAAGCCAAACCTTTCCCAAGTGGCGACTCTGAATTAAATAAATAATCTCATTTCGAATATTATCACTTAAATTGGAAAAACTCCCTCGCGCATCTAACCCTTTGGGGGCGGACGCGCAAAAAAGAGGTGTCACAGCTCTGGCGACTCTGCTGGGGAAATAGACCCAGAACCACTGGTTCAGGGTTAGAATTCGAGCTTAGATAAATTGTTATATTTGGTTTTATCTGATTTTTACATGTTTGAGCCTAATGTGCTAAATGCTGTTTTTACCGCTTTGATATTATTTGGACTGTACATATAAACTGTGTCGAAACCTTTCTCTTCTTACCTCCGGGGAGAAGCTCGCTGGACGAGACTCCTTATTCTGTTAGTGTCAATACCTGAAATAAGAAAGAGGTCGGACAAGTTACAAAGCCGGACGATCTCGCGGGTCCCCGGTACGTAGCCCCCTCATCGGCTCGAGTTGTCCGCTCGGGTACACAATCTAGACGTATACCCAGGTTATAAACCCAGTATAACAAAACCGCTGCTGGGAAATTAAACCCAGAACCGCTGGTTCAGGGTTCAAGAATTCGAGCTTAGAATAATTGTTATATTTGGCTTTATTATCTGATATATATTACTTGTTTTGACATAACATACTAAATGTTGTCTTTTACCGCTTTGATATTATCTGAACTGTATATAAACTGTGCCGAAACCCTTCTCTCTTCACCTCCGGGGATGTGTTTACTGGTTGAGACTCCCTATTCTATTAGTGTCAATACCTGAAATAAGAAAGAGGACGGACAAGTTACGAAGCCGGATGGACTTTTGGTTCCCGGTAAGTTGCCCCCTCCTCGACTCGAGTCGTCCGCTCGGGTACACAGTCTAGAACATATACCCAGGTTATAAACATAGTATAACAAAACCTCATGCCGGATCCCTAGTAGGAACGTTTATTTGCATCATGTTGCATTTGACATAAGGGACTCAACACAGGGGTTGGGTCCGTCTAGGACAGGTAACCTGAAATGAAAAGACCATCCTGCTACATCTTGTTTGTTTTGCGCATTTATTTGCTTCAGATCTGCATGTTGATCGGTTTCTAAAAAAGGGAAAAATAGCAGCGTAGGGAGATAATTACTTATTTTTGGAAAAATAAAACCAATGTCCAAGTAGTGTTAAACCTCGCCAGAATTTTTTCTAAAAAAAAATGGAATAAAAACAAAATTTGTCTTCTAGTTTGATTTAAAAAAAAAACATATAAAAAAAATTTCCTTTTAATCACTTTCAAAATCAAAAAAAGTATTTATTTAAAAGTAAAAAGAAAAAAAATGGAAATTCATAATTCAAAAAAAAAATGTTGTTTCTTTCGTAGTATCTCTTTTATAAGTTCAGACTAATAGTCCAGGTGCTTCCTTAAAAGATTTTCGAATTTTCAAAAAAAATGAAAAGAAGTTAAAATTCAAAGAAAAAAATATTTTTTTTAGTCATCGTCTCTTTTCAAAAAATAAAAAAAAAAACATATACAAAAAAAAATCGAAATCAAAAAAATATTTTCTCCTTTTCTTTGTAAGTATTTTATTCAGAAAAAAAAGGGTTAGTTTATTACCTCTACGCCCGATCGACCGAACTAAGCGAGTCTGATTCTCACCGGATGTGAGATACGTAGGCAAACCTCATCAGTTTCGACCCCAATTTTCAAAAATCTAAAAAAAAAAAAATTTCCTTTAGTTCTTTCTTTATAAATTTTTCTTTAGAAAATACAAAAAAAAAAGAAATAAAAAATAATATAGAAGTTTTTTTAAAAAAACATCAAATAAAAAAAAAGTTTCCTTCTTTCTGAAGTCTTTATACGAAAAAAAAATGAAATAAGAATTAAAAATCAGCAACAAAAATCCAAAAGTACTCTTTGCTTTTTAGTCTCTCTTTTGTAAATGTCCATAAAGAAAAATATTTGAAAAATTGAATTCCAAAATATTAGGACTTTTCTTTAGAAGTGCTTTTGTAAATAAATAAAACTCAGAATTCCACATCATTTTCTTAAAAGTCCCTCTTTCAAAATTTAAGAGGCAACATCATAAATAAAAAAAAATATACATTCTTTCTTCCGTAGAAAAGGTAAAACAAACAAAAAAAAAATCAACCAAACACATTTTCTTTTTTGTTTAAAAAATAAAAAAAAACATTTCCAAAGTTCAAGTCAAAAGCAAATACATTTTTTAGAAGTCTTTCTTTAAAAAATAAAACAAAAATCAAAATAAACAAAAATTTCTTTCTTCTTTTAAAGCATTTCTTTCAAAAATTCCAAAAAAAGGGTTAGTCTAGTTACTCCATTTTCGATGCCCGAACTACGCCGGTTTGATTCTCACCGGATGTGAGATACGTAGGCAACCCTCATCGGGTTCAACCTCACCTTTGCTAAAAAGCTAAAAAAAAAACAAATAAATAAATAATAATAAAAAAAATGTCAAAATTTTAATTCTGTCATAAAAGAGTCGGGTGACGCTGTTTTGTCAAAACATAGCCGAATGTTCCCAAAAGGGACGCCGGAAGGTTGACTTTGCATAAACAGCCACTTTTGGGTCATTTTTAAAGATTTGGTCCAGTTGACCCACACAGCCTTAAAATCTTCGTTCCCGAGGCGTTGAAAGGTTGTGTTTGCAATATTGAGTTTTCTAATTTGAAGAAAAAAACAATAAAATGAGTCATAAATAAGTCAAGTGACGCTGTTTTGTCAAAACATAGCCGAATGTTCCCAAAAGGGACGCCGGAAGGCTGACTTTGCATAAACAGCCACCTTTGGGTCATTTCTAAAGATTTGGTCCAGTTGACCCACACAGCCTTAAAATCTTCGTCCCCGAGGCGTTGAAAGGTTGTGTTTGCAATATTGAGTTTTCTAATTTGAAAAAAAAAACGATAAAAAGAGTCATAAATGAGTCAGGTGATGCCGTTTTGTCAAGAATAGCCGAATGTTCCCGAAAAGGACGCCGGAAGGCTGACTTTGCATAAACAACCATTTTTGGTCATTTTTTAAAATTTTTGACCAAATTGCCCAATGACCTTAGGATCCTCGTCCCCGAGGCTCTGCGAGACCATGTTCCCAATGTCGGGTCACCATTCTAAAAAAAAGAGTCATAAATAAATCAAGTGATGTTATTTTTGTCAAAAATAGCCAAATATTCCCGAAAGGGACGACGGAAGGCTGACTTTGCATAAACGGCCACTTTCGGTCATCCTGTAGAGTCTGGATCGATTGACCCTCACAGCCTTAAAATCTTCATCCCCGAAGTGCTGAAAGGCCTTGTTCGAAAATCGGATCTCTCTTTTCTGAGAAATAGTCAAATCATTTTTCGAGTCCAACCATTTTTGCTTAAATCACCTTAATAAATGTGCAGGATGAGCACAATGCGAAATGAACATTGTTTCTTTATTTTGCACTTGTTTGTCCCGAACTACGCAAGATCTGATTCATGCGGGGTCATGATACGTAGGCAATCTCCATCGGATTCGATCATAGCTATAAAATAAATTAAGTAAAAAAAAACTGAAAGAAAATTGAGTGAACAAGAAAAAAAAGGAAAAAAGAGTGACAAAATAAATATAAAAAAAAGAGAAAAAAAATAGGTACATAGTGAAGAAGGCTAGTTTAAGGCCGGGTTGAAACATGCAACCCGTTCAAACACATGGTAGAAGCGTTTAACTGTTTAGGTGCATTGCATCCCAACGTGCGATTTCCTATATGATTAAATGCCTCAAAACTAACAAGGTTGTGTGTGTGAGTAATCAGCCAGGTTCTGTTCAGGTGATTGGTTTTGTTGGTATGCGGTGATGAATATGCAGCCCTGCACGCGGCCACAATATTATACACAAAACTGAGCTCCACCTCCCAGAAACGCCCATCCTTACCAAGCTCCATATAGTCCCCAATCAAATGTTCCTCAGTACAATCCTCACCCAAGAGAGTCTTTCAAAAGGAATCAGTTCACCTTTGTTGGTGAATCATACTCAGGCTTGTTCCAAAAGCTAGTTAGGCGAAGTCTGCTGCAGCCAGTGGCCCCAAATCGGCCAAACACCGAGTCCCCCCTCCCCGCATCGAGCTGATACTAGATGTGAATGCCACTCTGGAGCAGTGGGGCACGGTACAAAGGACTGTTGGTCATTGGACCCTCAAAATGGCAGTTGAAGACTTGATTGAAGCTGAAAGAATCGTTCCCCGGGACGAAAAGGTTCCTAATATGATGAACATTCCCCTGCCTACTCTCACAAATGGGCCAATAGACGGAATGATCTGTGAAGATGAGGAATTTGATCCGGCACTGAAGGCTATTGCAGCGATTGCCGAGACAGAAGAAAAGCCAAAAAATGATTGTCAAGCCTAAAAGTTCCCCATCAGACGGGAGTCTCGATAGCCTGTCTTGCTATCCTTTCTGCATCTGGATTATCTCAGGGTGTGATCCAGATGTTTTACTTTATTGTCTTACTTTCCGATGTAAACCCTTCTATCTTCAAAAATTAAAAAAAAAAACAAAAAAAAACAAAAAAAAATCAAATGAAATTGATATTTCATTTTCCCGGAATGTCTCTTTTCTTAAATCTTGTCAATTTTCTCATTCTCTTTTAGCTCTGTTAAATGCAGATTTCAATAATATGACATGCTTGAGGACTTCATGCCCGGATCTTAAAACTCTGTCAGACCTCGAAATAATGAATCAAGAATTGGGTCGCAATGAAGAATAGCTTAAGGAAACAAGACAAAGAGTTGGAACAACTGAAGGAAAATTGATTCCCGAAATTGGAAAGGTCCATACATTACAACAAGAGTGCTGCCAAAAAGAGTGCGTTGTACTTGGGACACATCGAAGGAAATGTCCTTGAAATAACTGTCAATGCAGTCAAAAGGTACTATGTTGGATCCTTTATATAATAAAATCTTTTCCGGTTGAGATGACGAAGGCTTTCATTCTCGCTACCCAAACACTATCAACCCTTTGCAAACCCATTTGAGCTGGTTACTCTTCTTTGATTACCCTCTTTGGAACCTGAAAATATTATTGAAAATAAAATGAAAAAAATTGAAATGAAAAAGAAAAAAAAGAAGAAGAAAGAATTGGAAAAATAAGAAAATATATATACAAAAAAAAGGGAGACAATGAAAATGAAAAAGGAAGGGAAGTGAAAAACAAAGCAAATCAGAAAAAACAAAAACAAAAATCCAAGAAGTCCCCCCAAAAGTGAAACTGGGGCAGAAGTTATAACGATTCAGCAATAATCCCGCCCAAAAGGTTCCAAAGTTGTAGTTCAATCCAAATTATTTTCACCCCAAACCTTGTTCAAGTCCTTCTGATCAATCGGCAAAGCGGTTCAAAATGGGAGGATGGATTTATTTGGGTCTGATACAATAAAATGAGGAAATAAAATGAGAGAGTATTGCTGGTGAAAACCCACACGGGCACCGTAAGGCGACGCTAAGCAGAGAAAATCAAAATGAGAAGTCTTGTTAGTGAACACCCACACGAGCACTATAAGGAGATGGTAAGAAATGAAATGAAAATGCCAGCTCGTGAAAACCCACAAAGGGCGCCCATGATCGAAAATGAGATCCTCACAACCACCGTCATCAACAGAGTCCTAGCAAGGTTCCTCGGTATTCAAGGCAAAGTTGTGATAAATTTTTGGGAGTTAGACGGTTTACATAGATCAGGCATCCAGTCCAAAAGGCATGTCATGTTCATTGAAGTCCGCATGTACTCCGGATAAGTCCTTCTCTCCTTTCCCCGAAAGGGACACTTCTAGTTTTAAACTCATTCTCCATTCAATTATTTGTTTCTCTTTGAATCCCTTTTGGTCTAACACTGTTCCAAAACCAAGACAAAGAAAGGATAGCAAGACTGATTTACAGGGCTTTCGTTGGATACACGCTAATGTGCAAAGGGGACCCAGCCTCAGCAGGGGGCATCAAGACGACCTCGACTGGTCATGGCAGCCTATAAAGGCAATTGAAGTTGAAAGGTTTGAGTTTCACATGGTTAATAGCCTCCACGAAGTTTAAAAAACCAACGCGATTCCCACGCGATTCCCCAAAGAAGTCCTACAAAGGTAAGGATAAAGTTGGAGAGGTTAAGTCCCACGCGATTAGCCACTACAGTTTAGGTTTGAGGATAAAAAATCCCGGACACAAAAAAAAAAAAAACAATCCCCACAAAGCCTCCCCTTGTAAAAATTCCCCAGCGAGCTTGCCCCAACAAATCCCTAGCAAGTCCGCTTTGTTAAAAATTCCCCAGCAAGCTTGCCCCAACAAATCCCCAGCAAGTCCATTCTGTACAAATCCCCACATAGTCTCCCCTTGGACAATCCCCCACAGAGTCTCCCCAATAAAAAAAAAAAAAAAAATCCCCACTGAGTTGGCCTCGTAAAGATTCCCCGAGGAGAATGAGATGGAAGAACCAAAGCCTTACATAAATCCGGAAATGCGAGTCTGATCAGTCTAAAACAAGTCGCTTGTGAATCCAATCAATGGCGAAGTTCTCAAACAGGAATTAGCCCAAGACCAAGCAATTGGAACGATCAAGGCCACCGAATCAACCACCGTTTTCAAACTGACAATTTGTCTTTGTTTAGACAGGTGCAATCCAAAGCAACCATGCAAGAGGCAGGTACAGCCCGAAAGACGTGAAATGCGCGAGCATTGAACCAGCTGTGCGATGGGAGAACAACTGAAAACAGGTGCAATCCAAAGCAACCATGCAAGAGGCAGGTATAACCCAAAAGAAATGAAGCGCGCGAGCGTTGAAACAGCTTTGCAGCAGGTGTAGTCCAAAAAGAAATGAAATGCGCGAGCGTTGAAACAACTTTGCTGCAGGAAAACAACCAAAAAGGAAGTTTCCCTAGAATTCTTTCATGCATTTTGATAAATAAAAGGAAATATAAAAGGAAAACCAAAGAAAAGAAAGAAGACAAGAAATAAAAATGAAAATCCCAAAAGAAAAACAAATCATGGTAGCATAGGATCTCATTCCTCAACTATCCCGGTATAAACCGCGGATCTCCCTGGCATAACCCAAGGAGCTTTTTCTGTCTAAATATCCCGGCCAAAAACCGAGAATCTCCCGGCCAAACAACCGCGGAGCTTTTTCTGTCAAAATCCCGGCCAAAAACCGTGGACTTTTCCCGGCATGACCCGTGGACCTTTTCCGGCATAACCCGATGATTTTTTCCGGCATAACCCGTGGACCTTTTCTGGGCATAACCCGAGGGCTCTTTCCCTTTCCCGGCATAACCCGTGGACCTCCCTTGCATAACCCAGGGACCTCTTTCCCTTTCCCGGCATAACCCGATGACTTCCCCGGCATAACCCGAGGACTCTTTTCCTTTTCCGGCCTAACCCGATAAATCTTCCCGGCATAACCCGTAGACCCTTTCCAGCATAACCTGGCAATCCTCCCAATTTAGGACTCCGATCCCTAAGTTGAACTTTTCCATTTAGCCAGCATTAGGGCTCCAACCCTGAACTGAGCATTGTCTGTTAGTCAGCATTAGGGCTCCAACCCTAAACTGAATTTTTCCCCAGCTAGTCAGCATTAGGGCTCCAACCCTAAACTGAACTTTTTCCCTTTAGTCAGCATTAGGGTTTTAAACCCTAAACTGAACTTTTCCCATTTAGTCAGCATTAGGGTTTTAAACCCTAAACTGAACTCTTTCCTTCAGTCAGCATTAGGGTTTTAAACCCTAAACTGAACTTTCCCTTTAGTCAGCATTAGGGTTTTAAACCCTACACTGAAATTTTCCCATTTAGTCAGCATTAGGGTTTTAAACCCTAAACTAAACTCTTTCCTTCAGTCAGTATTAGGGTTATAAACCCTAAACTGAACTTTTCCCATTTAGTCAGCATTAGGGTTTTAAACCCTAAACTGAACTCTTTCTTTCAGTCAGCATTAGGGTTTTAAACCCTAAACTGAACTTTCCCTTTAGTCAGCGTTAGGGTTTTAAACCCTACACTGAACTTTTCCCATTTAGTCAGCATTAGGGTTTTAAACCCTAAACTGAACTCTTTCCTTCAGTCAGCATTAGGGTTTTAAACCCTAAACTGAACTTTTCCCATTTAGTCAGCATTAGGGTTTTAAACCCTAAACTGAACTCTTTCCTTCAGTCAGCATTAGGGTTTTAAACCCTAAACTGAACTTTCCCTTTAGTCAGCGTTAGAGTTTTAAACCCTACACTGAACTTTTCCCATTTAGTCAGCATTAGGGTTTTAAACCCTAAACTTGAACTCTTTCCTTCAGTCAGCATTAGGGTTTTAAACCCTAAACTGAACTTTCCCTTTAGTCAGCGTTAGGGTTTTAAACCCTACACTGAACTTTTCCCATTTAGTCAGCATTAGGGTTTTAAACCCTAAACTGAACTCTTTCCTTCAGTCAGCATTAGGGTTTTAAACCCTAAACTGAACTTTTCCATTCAGTCAACATTAGGGTTTTAAACCCTAAACTGAACTTTTCCTTTCAGTCAGCATTAGGGTTTTAAACCCTAAACTGAACTCTTTTCCATTCAGTCAGCATTAGGGTTTTAAACCCTTAACTGAACTTTTCCTTTCAGTCAGCATCAGGGCTTCAACCCTGAACTGAACTCTTTCCATTTAGTCAGCATTAGGGATCCAACCCTAAACTGAACTTTGTCCCCAGCTAGTCAGCATTAGGTCTCCAACCCTAAACTGACCTTTTTCCCTTTAGTCAGCATTAGGGCTCCAACACTAAACTGAACTTTTTCCAGTTAGTCAGCATTAGGGCTCCAACCCTAAAGTGAACTTCTTTCCATTTAGCTAGCATTAGGGTTTTCAACCCTGAACTGAGCATTGTCTATTAGTCAGCATTGGGGGTCCAACCCTGAACTGAACTTTTCTTTTCAGTCAGCATCAGGGCTCCAACCCTGAACTGAACTCTTTCCATTCAGTCAGCATCAGGGCTTCAACCCTGAACTGAACTTTTTCCATTCAGTCAACATCAGGGCTTCAACCCTGAACTGAACTCTTTCCATTTAGTCAGCATTAGGGCTCCAACCCTAAACTGAACTTTTTCCAGTTAGTCAGCATTAGGGCTCCAACCCTAAACTGAACTTCTTTCCATTTAGCCAGCATTAGGGTTTTCAACCCTGAACTGAGCATTGTCTGTTAGTCAGCATTGGGGTTCCAACCCTGAACTGAACTTTTCCTTTCAGTCAGCATCAGGGCTCCAACCCTGAACTGAACTCTTTCCATTCAGTCAACATCAGGGCTCCAACCCTGAACTAAACTTTTTCCATTCAGTCAGCATTAGGGCTCCAACCCTGAACTGAACCTTTTCCATTTAGCCAGCATTAGGGCTCCAACCCTAAACTGAGCATTCTTACCTTGTGGCAATATTAGTGATCCAATCCCGGGTTTGGCATTTTGTAAACTGAAATTTTCCAATCCCTTCATCAATTCTATAAACTTCCCGGCAATTAACTCCCGAAATTTTCCTAGTGAAACTGGGGCAGAAAATTTCGTTCGTTTGTTTTTCCCCGCAGGTCTAACCTCGAGGCGCATGGATCGAGACGACCCACGAGATGAGTCTCAACCCAGAATAAAGAAAAGAAGAAAAAGAAGAAAAAAGAGCAAAAGAAAAAAGGAAGATGTTCCCACATATTGGAACAAACAAATGGCAAGTCGCTCAAAAATTGGATCAAATTCCCGAGCTCCGCCAATCCCATTTCATTCAATACTGCAAAAATAAACAAGCGCCTACAACTTGCAAGCATCAAGATTCGGATCGAAGTCTACAAGCAGAATCAGCTAAGACCCAAGATCAAGTTGCAAAAGAATTATAGATAGGAATCTTGTAACTCGTAGCTGATAGGCTTAGTTAGTCTTTTTAATTTTGATTTCTATGTAATAAATAGGACATCAGACCGGACCTTCGACGGAACCTCGCGCGACTCTCAACCTCGGCACTCCATCGCCCCATTCACTTCTGAACTACATATGGCCTGATTCCTTTATAGCCAAGGATATGTAGGCAGCTCAGATACCAGAGCTCGGTCACATTCTCTTTTCTTCTTTCTTTTGGTCTCCTTAAATAAGGGTCGGGTCAAAACCTGTCTAGTCATTCTTTGTCTGAAAACTCTTCACATTTCCAGTCAAAGAGGGGCAACTGTTGACATGTGATTTTTGTCCCTCCCCAAATCTTTCACATTTTTAGCACGTAAATATTTAATTTAGCCTTAATGTAGCTATTTCAGCTTATTTTGACTCTTTTTACTTTATTTTCGTCACAAAAATGAAAATTACAAAAAAAAGATATATAAATTTTAGTTTATTTATTTCTCATAAATTTTGAAAAAATACAAAAATAGTACTTAATTTTTATTTTTATATAAATTTAAAAATACAAAATATATATATATATATTTTTGTTTTAATTGTCAGTTTGTTTTAATAATTATTCTGCTTACGTATGATTAATTAAATAAGGTCGTGTTTTTATTATCGGCAGTGAGGAAAGAATAATATTTGGGTTCAAACGACTCATTTTAGGCCTAATTTTCGGACCTAGCCCAAAATATTTTCAGCCGAGACGCACATGACAACACATAACTCACACGTGCTAGCACATGAACACAACACATAACTCACACATGCTAGCACATTAACACAACACATAACTCACACATGCTAGCACATGAACACAACACACAACTCACACATGCTAGTACATGCACACAACACACAACTCACACATGGTCTTCAATATTCTCCATTAAAACCCAAACAAAAACACACACGAGAGAGGACCTTAGACACCAGCCCCCTCTCCTCTCTTCATCTTCTTCAAACCACCCAACCACTACCCATTTTTCTGGCAAAAGAACACCCCCCCTCCCAAAAACGCGGACAGGGTATACCTTCGATATACACTCAATATACCGCGGATATACACGGGCAGAACACCCCCTCCCTAACGTATCTCCTTCTTTCTTTCTTCTCAAACCAGAAAACAACTAACTTTTCACCATCAAAACCAGCCTTGAAGCTCCAGTATTTCAGCCATCAAAATCAGTTCAAAACACATCAAAACAAGCTTGAAAATAGCTCCGTTTCTTCAGTCAAAACGACCTCTAAAATAGCAGCAAAAACCTGTTGCAAACAGCCATAAAATCCACCCCTAACACCACCAAAAAATGAGCCAAAAGATCTGCTGAAATCGGCTAAAAGAAAATGGAACAGATGCGTTTGGATTTTCGTCGCCGGTCAAAGTCGCTAGTCCAGGTTTCCGTTTGAGTCTCCTTCTAGTCCGTATGGTTTTGCTTGACTTTATTTCTTTTTGGAGTAACGATAGTTGAGCTGTATCCATTTCATGAAGAAGGTTGTCTTCTCAGTCTATTGATAGAATATTCATATCAAAGGTTCATTTCCTCTAATTTCTTGTTTGCATTAGATGAATGTTTCAGTTTTGATTTAGATCTGTCTAAATGTTTTACTATTGTTTCTTTTGTTTCTGTTTTGATTTATGTGTGTTTGATTAGAATTATTTTCTCAAGTCACTAAATGAAAGCTAGATTCGTTTGAATTGGTAGATGTTATTAATCAAGTTTCGTTGATTAGGTGCAATTAATAAATCATTGTGATTACGGGTACGGTTCCCGTGACGTAGTTGTGATGCTTAATTTCTAAATTTCGGGGGTGCATCTCATGTAACCCGATTATAATGGCTCTAGATAATCTTAGTGAATAAATTAGGATTATTTTTTTTGATAGAGACAGAACAAAAAAAATAAAAATCATAGTTGCTTTTAGGCTTGCCCTTTTAAAAATAAAATAAGTCGAGCCTCGCCCAATAAAATGCACAAACTGCGGGGCCCTCATAAATGTATATACTAAAAATACTCAGAATTTGGGATGGGCTGTTCAGCGAATTTCGCAGCCTTCCTCAAAGATAATAACGCGTTAGACTCTTTAGGCGCGATTTTAATTAAATTACATTCTTAAATTCGGGTGCGCATTTATGTGACCCAAATCCAAATCTCAATGGAGTCAGAATGTATTAACAACCACGGGTGCATTGATTGCGACGTGGTTCGAGATGCATTTTCACGACGTTGCAATTCTATTAAAAATAATAATAAAAGCGGTTTAAACTTAATAAAAGCACACAAGTTATAACATGTATTAAAATCAAATATTTAGCCATTATAACAATTTAAGCGACCGTGCTAGAACCACGGGATCCGTGGGTGCCTAACACCTTCCCTCGGGTCAACAGAATTCCTTACTTAGAATTTCTGGTTCGCAGACTTCATTTGGAAAGTCGAAAATTTCCTCGATTTGGGATTCAAGATAAACCGGTGACTTGGGACACCAAAAGCCAAACCTTTCCCAAGTGGCGACTCTGAATTAAATAAATAATCCCATTTCGAATATTATCACTTAAATTGGAAAAACTCCCTTGTGCATCTAAACCTTTGGGGGCGGGCGCGCAAAAAGGAGGTGTCACAGCAAGAATAAGGGCTCCTCCGATTAGAACCCGGTGAACCATGTACGGACCCTACCAATTAGGAGAGAACTTCCCCTTGGCTTCATCTTGATGTGGGAATATTTTCTTCAACACCAGCTGCCCCGGTGTAAACTTCCTCGGCTTGACTCTTTTGTTAAAAGCTTTGGACATTCTATTCTGATACAATTGACCATGACAAACTGCATTCATCCTTTTTCCATCTATAAGGGCTAACTGTTCGTAGCGACCCTTCACCCATTCTGCGTCATCCAACTCTGCTTCTTGCATGATCCTTAATGAGGGAATTTCTACCTCGACGGGAATGACCGCCTTTGTACCATAAACCAGCATGTAGGGAGTTGCCCCAGTTGATGTGCGGACTGTAGTGCGGTATCCCAATAAGGCGAATGATAACTTCTCGTGCCATTGATTATGCCTTTCGATAATCTTTCTCAGTATCTTCTTGATGTTTTTATTGGATGCCTCTACAGCTCCGTTCATCTGAGGCCTGTAGGCTGTAGAGTTCTTGTGTTTGATCTTGAATGTTTCACACATTGCTTTCATTAGGTCGCTATTAAGATTGGAACTATTATCAGTGATGATTGACTCCGGAATTCCGAACCGACAAATGATACGGTCGCGGACGAAATCTGCCACAACTTTCTTGGTCACTGCTTTGTATGACGCTGCTTCGACCCATTTGGTAAAGTAATCAATTGCCACTAAGATAAACCTGTGTCCATTTGATGCAGCAGGCTCGATTGGTCCGATAACATCCATTCCCCAAGCTACGAATGGCCATGGTGACCTTGTTGTAGTAAGATCATTTGGCGGCACCTTTATCATGTCTGCCTGTATCTGACAGCGATGGCACTTCCGTACGTACTGGATGCAGTCCATTTCCATAGTCATCCAAAAGTATCCTGCTCGGAGTATCTTCTTTGCTAAAATGAAACCATTCATGTGTGGTCCGCAGGTGTCTGCATGCACTTCGTCCAATAGTCTGGATGCTTCTTTTGCTTCGACACATCGCAATAATCCCAAATCAGGAGTCCTTCTATACAGGATTCCTCCGCTGTGAAAGAAGTTTTTAGATAAACTCCAAAGTGTGCGCTTCTGAGTAGCATTGGCAAGATCCGGGTATTCCCCTGTTGTCAAATACTCTTTGATGTCATGAAACCATGGTTTTCCGTCTGCTTCTTCCTCAACGTGAACACAATAAGCTGGCTGATCATAAATCTTTACTGGGATGGGATCAATGAAATTTGTATCTGGATGCTGGATCATAGATGACAAAGTAGCTAGTGCATCAACGAACTCATTCTGTATTCTAGGGACATGCTGAATTCAGTCTTTGTGAATCTCTTCCTCAACTCCTGTATGTGATGCAGATAAGGGAGTATCTTGGAGTTCTTGGTTGCCCACTCTTCTCGAACCTGCTGTATGAGTAGGTCCGAGTCTCCGATTACTAGTAACTCCTGAATGTTCATATCGATGGCCAGTTTGAGTCCTAAGATGCAGGCTTCGTACTCGGCCATGTTGTTAGTGCATGGGAATCTGAGCTTGGCAGATACCGGGTAATGCTAATTGGTTTCTGATACTAAGACCGCTCCTATGACAACTCCTTTGAAATTTGCGGCTCCGTCAAAAAACATCCTCCAACCATCATAGGATTCTACAATGTCTTCTCCTACGAAAGATACCTCCTCATCAGGAAAATACATTTTTAGAGGCTCATATTCTCCTCCCACGGGATTCTCGGCGAGCTAATCCGCCAAAGCTTGTCCTTTGACTGCCTTTTGAGTTATGTAGACAATGTCGAATTCACTTAGCAGGATTTTCCACTTGGAGAGCTTTCCAGTAGGCATGGGCTTCTGGAAGATATACTTTAGAGGGTCCATTCTAGAGATAAGATAAGTAGTGTAAGCACAAAAATAATGCCTCAACTTCAAGCTACCCAAGTCAAAGCACAACAGGTGCGTTCTAATAGGGAATACCGGGACTCGTACGGGGTAAACTTCTTGTTGAGATAATAGATGGCTTGCTCCTTTCTCCCTGTTTCATCATGTTCTCCCAAAACACAACCAAACGCTCCATCCAATACTGCGAGGTAAAGCAATAGAGGTCTTCCTGGTTCAGGCAGAACTAAGGCCGATAGAGTTAACACGTATTCCTTAATTCTGTCAAAAGCTTTCTGACAATCATCAGTCCATTTGGTGGCAGCATCCTTCTTCAGCATCTTGAAGATAGGTTCACAAATGACAGTGGACTGGGCTATGAACCGGCTGATATAGTTGAGTCTTCCCAGAAAGCTCATCACATCTTTCTTGTTCTTTGGCGGTGGCAACTCTTGAATGGCCTTTACCTTTGACGGATCCAATTCTATCCCTCGACGGCTCACAATGAAACCCAGTAACTTTCCAGCAGGAACCCCGAATGCACACTTGGCGGGATTCAGTTTCAAGTTGTATCTTCTCAACCTGTTGAAGAATTTCCTCAAGTCTTCCATATGATCTATGGCCCTCTTGGATTTGATGATGACGTCGTCCACATACACCTCGATTTCTTTATGTGTCATGTCATGAAAAATGGTAGTCATGGCCCTCATGTAGGTGGAACCAACATTCTTCAAACCAAAGGGCATCATTCTGTAACAATACATCCCCCATGGCGTGATAAAAGCCATTTTCTCTGCATTTTCTTCATCCATCAATATTTGATGGTATCCGGCAAAAGATTCGACGAATGACTGCAACTCATATTTGGCGTAGTTGTCGATTAGGATGTGTATGTTTGGCAAGGGTAAGTCGTCCTTGGGACTGGCTCGGTTGAGATCCCGGTAGTCGACACAGACTCTGACCTTCCCATCTTTCTTCGGTACCAACACGATGTTGGCTAACCATGTCGGATACTCTACTACCCTGAGAACCCTGGCTTTGACTTGCTTAGTAACCTCTTCTTTGATTTTTAAACTCATATCGGGTTTGAATTTTCTGAGCTTCTGTTTTACCGGTGGATATGTTGGATCTGTTGGTAACTTGTGAGCTACAATGGATGTGCTGAGACCAGTCATATCATCATAAGACCAGGCAAAGATGTCCTCACACTCTTTCAAGAACTCTATGTACTTCTCTTTTTCTAACGGCAACAAGTGCACACCGATACGCGTTTCCTTGACATTCTCTGTATCCCACAAATTAACAATCTCAGTTTCGTCCAAATTGGATTTAGGCCTATTCTCAAAGTTCTCTACCTCTCAGATAACCTCTTCTGGTATGTCATCCTCTTCTGAATCTATATCCATTTGTTGTGTTGTCTCGTTGCAAGTCACAGTTGTTGGTTCATCATCAAGATAGGTAATAGTAATGTTGTGTAAATAAAGTAAGTGATAGAGAAAAATAATAAGAGCGAGATATATAATAAACTGAAAATGCTTTGGTTAAATTCATAATTTGTTTGGAACGTCGGAGCTCTTTTCAAAAGTAAAGACAATGCGGAAAGAAAAATCAACTAGCAAAAGGTAAAAATGAGATGCATGGTGCATTATTTAGCCTTGCTACCCCAAAGCTTTCTGGGCCCTGGTGGTTCTGATCGACCAATTAGTGAGGCGTTCCCCTCGATTCACAGCTTGTATGGAAGGGCCTTCCTCCCCTTCCTCCTCGAAGATAACACAATAGTCCATATCATCTTCCAAAAATAGGTTCTTCATCTCTACCAATGCCTCATCCTCCTCTGATCCATATATGACGTCTGCTGGTTGGAAGGTCTACTCTAGACGAGGTATAGGGTACTCCAGTGGATAGTATGGGCTGCGCCAGGGTGGCGACCAATCATCAAACTCCTTCCATGTATACTCATACCCCAGGCCAAAAGTAGTACCATGTTTCTTCTGCTTGATGGGCTTGGTGATACCCTGGAGGTTTTTCCCAAGTCCCTTTCCGGGATCATACCCGCACCAGTTCAGAATACGCTCAATCTTGTTATCCCACCATTTATCTTTGTCCACAGCGTTGACCCGCTCGATATGGTGGTATGTTTCTCCGCCTATTCTCCTTCTGCCTCCAATCATTGGGATGGTTTGGCGACTGTATATGGGGTTGCTACTGTCGCCATAAATGATCACCTCTAGGTGATTCCATTCGAACTTTACTGCCTGATGCTGGGTTGATGCCACAACGCCAGCGGCGTGGATCCAGGGTCGTCCTAACAACAAGTTGTATGATGCTGGGACGTCTATCACTTGAAAGTCAACATCGAACCAGGTTGGTCCCATTTGCAGGCACAGGCTGATTTCCCCAATAGTGGATCTTTGGGACCCATCG
The DNA here is from genome assembly GCF_000715075.1 of Nicotiana tabacum. Taxonomy (NCBI): domain Eukaryota; kingdom Viridiplantae; phylum Streptophyta; class Magnoliopsida; order Solanales; family Solanaceae; genus Nicotiana; species Nicotiana tabacum. The sequence goes on from NC_134087.1 coordinate 193,460,931, forward strand.
AAGGCTTTAACATTGATAGCCCCATCTTTGATCTCGTGCAAACCTTTCCCCAATGTCCTGAGAATTACCAGTGGACAGATGTTGAAGCTGGATCCCCCGTCGACCAAGATTCTAGTGATGAAGTAATCTTCACATTGCACGGTGATGTGCAATGCCTTGTTGTGGCTTAGTCCTTCTGGTGACAGTTCATCCTCATGGAAAGTAATCTTGTGACTCTCCAACATTTGTCCTACCATATTTGCGATCTCGCCTCCAGTTATGTTGCTGGGAACATAAGCTTCGCTCAGTATCTTCATTAAAGCATTTTTGTGTGCCTCAGAGCTTTGCAGAAGAGCCAGGATGGAGATCTGCGCTGGTGTTTTGTTCAACTGCTCAATGACAGAGTATTCTTTAGCCTATATCTTTCTCCAAAGATCATCGGGTCCAGTTTCAACAGGCCGTCCAGAGACCTGTCTGTTGGACTCAGCTAAATATTCTGAAGTGTAAACCCTGCCTGTTCTGGTCATACCCTACGCAACAATTGTTTCTCCTGTCTTGGTCTTCCCTTTTCTCCTAGCTTCAGCTGTGTAATCCCATGGTATGGCGCTTGAGTTGAACGGGGTAAAATCTGTCATTGTAACTGGAATAGGCACCCTCGGAGGTAACACATCAACTTCAAACGGCGCAGGTGCCTTTGGAATTCCAAACTCGACCTCAATTGGTCCTGGTGCTTTTGCAGGAGGTGCTTCAAACTCGAGCGGTATAGACATGTTCACCTCATCACCCTCAGAGAGATGGATTTGGAAAACAATAGGGTTGAGGGTGACTGTCGACTTCTTTGGTTCATCTCCTTCGGTAATCAATCCAATTGACCCTTTGGGGTCCCAATCATCCTCAATCTCGATCATGTGAATGCCTCCACCCTTGTGGTCAGGCAGAGGATTGTTGCGGACATTGGGAGTGGGCTCCTTTGCTATGATGACCTTATTATCAATCAAGGTCTGAATCTTGTCTTTCAACGAGCAACACTCGTCGATGGTATGGCATTTCATTCCGGAATGGTATGCACAGGTTTTGTTCGGATTGATCCATTGGGAGGAATTTTTTGGAGTTATGGCTGGGATAAGAGTAATGTAACCGGCTGCTTTGAGTCTTTCGCACAGATGGTCAATTGGTTCGCAATGGCTGTATATTGTCTGGGAGGTCTGGGGTCGAAATTTTGTCTAGGTCTAGGAAAGTTTTGGCGAGTGGGTGGTGATTGATAGTGAGAAGGTTGGGCATTGTAAGCTTGGTACACGAGTGTGGTTTGAGAATATCTTGGTGAAGTGGGTTAATATGTGGGAGGTGGAGATGATTGGTAGGTGGGTGGTGGAATTTGGTATGTGGGTGAGGGTGATTGGTAATTCAAGGAAGGCTGATATGTAAGTGGAGTTAAGGGGTATGTTTGGTATTTCATTGGAGATTTGGTTCTCTGCGCAGCCATTACGGAGTTCACGTCCTTCTTCTTTGATGTGCCACCAGACTGTAAAGCCTTGTTGGTGGTCTGTAATGCTTCAAGATTAGTGACCATACCATTTTTTATACCTTCTTCAATTTTTTCTCCTAACTTGATGATGTCAGAGAACTTCTGGCCTTCTATCAGCATCAATCTTTCGTAATATTGTGGGTCCTGAACCCGAACAAAGAACCTGTTCATCTGCTCTTCTTCTAAGGCCGGTCTGACCTTAGCAGCCTCTGACCTCCAATGAGTAGCATACTCGCGGAACGTTTCGGCGGGTTTCTTCTTTAGATTCTGGATATAAAACACATCTGGTGCGTTCTCTGTGTTAAACCTGAACCGGTCCATAAAGTGGGATACCATACCTACCCAGCTTATCCATTTCTTTGCGTCCTGGCTGATATACCAAGATAAGGCGTCTCCTTTCAGACTCCTCATGAACAACTTCATACAGATTTTCTCATCCCTTCCAACTCCGACCAGCTTATCACAGTATGTCCTTAGATGGACCCTAGGATCACCTGTACCATCGAACATCTCGAACTTAGGAGGTTTGTACCCCTCCGGGAGTTCAACATCCGGCTGAATGCAAAGATCTTCATAGTTCAGCCCCTCAATGCCTTTGCTACCTTCGACACCCCGGACCCGGCTAGTTAACTTCTTGAGTTCCGTGGCCAAGTTCCTAATAAGGGAGTCTTTATCGTATGATCTAGATGCACTTAAGATCGGATGGGTGTAGTGGGGTATAGTGTCCACAAAGATAGGAGTGTTGTGGAGGTGTCGGTTGTAGTGTTCGGCGGTTCGGGAATGAGCAATGGAGTGTTGTTGCATGTGTAGCAAGTCTGGGTATGAGTGGGTTGTATTTGTGGTTGCGGGGTGTTTTGTGGAGGTACGGGGTTTTGGGTGTTGATATCAGGAGCAACAAGAGAGAATGATAGGCTTGCCAAGTTCCGAACTTGGTCCAATTCTTCCTGGAATTTCAACAGTTTCTGTTCCAACTGAGAAGCAATTCCCTTAGCAATTGGGGTACCCTGAGAAGTTTCCTCCCTTTCAATCTCCTTTCTATCACTTGAGTCTCCCATTCTACCTTTATTTTTGTTTCGGATAGGACTCGGAGGAGGAGGAGGTGGAGGGCCCTTGGATCTTGTAGAGTATGTTGATGGTGCCAGAATGCACGAAGTAACCTTTGGGGAGGGGAATTAAAAATAAAAGAAAAACAAAAGGCAAAAAAGTTAGTGTGGATTCTGAGAAAGAGAATATTGCAATATTTAAACACGTTGTGCAGGAATATAAGCCGTGTCCTAATTTGGGTGCCTCGTTGCGCCCGAGGTAGGCCTAGCGACAAATTAACTCTGGAGAACTTATAATGCCAAATACCTCATTTTATTGATAAAAATAATATGAGCCTTAAACAACTAAATAACGGGAAATGAAAATATCACTAATGGCCAGTGGCCTTATTACATTATGAGAGCAGGAAATGAAAGATCCTAACTACTTGGTCCCAGAAGGACCTTCTCCAGATTCGGTATTCTTGCCTCCCTCGTACAACTGCACCAACTCGCGCAGTCCTAACAGCAAATAGGCTCGGGCCAGATGTCCGCCTGTATTTCCCTCAGCATTCTGGCAGTCTTTAATCCTTTTCAAGAATTTTCCTTCCAGCTCTACTAGACCTTGTTCTAGATACCCTAACCGTTTGTTGGCTTTAACAGCCATATCCTTCCACTCGTCAATCAGCTTCTGGTGAGCTTCTTATATTTCTCGATGCTCATTTTCGCATTCCCAAATTATTTTGCGCAATTGATTGTACTTAACTTGCGCTTCAGCCTTTTCGTCGATAAGCCTGTGACCTCAGATAAACCTAGGATGACCCAAACCAGTGTAATTATCTTCCAACCAACCCGAGTAGTGTGGCACACCCGGCGTGATACCAGTCTGGCTCAATAGATTCTTTTTCCAAGATGAGTTTGCAATGCCACATGTGCTGAACTTGACATCTGTGAGGGCTATCATCGTCCTAGAAGTCAGCCCTGGAGTGACTCATTTTGTCTATCCTTGGTATGATTTGCTTTCTTCATGCCTGCCTCATGTCTCGGAGAGGGACACAGGGATAAGTTCCCCTCAGACCGATGAGTATGAGGAATGGTGCATCCCGAGAACGAATAATGAACTCCCATGTTGGGAACCACTCGAACATCCACTGCACTTGATCTTCCTTCAGATTCTCAAATAGCTCTACCCATCCTCTAGCGTCCTCTGGTTGGGCGAACATGTTAGGCATGAAATTCATTCGCTTTGGGTGGTGAAAAACGATATGATCATCCCAATCTCTACGTATGATATCTTGTTAGTAATCACCTTTCTGAAGATGTTCTATAAGCAAAGTTGAAGTAACAAGTTATAACCTTCGAAGTGTTTGGCCCCTTGTTGGCACTTTTCCAGGGCTCGATATATCTCAGCGATAATCATAGGCACTATACTGAAAGACTGTCCGTCAATCCCTTCCATCAGGGTCTTGGTTACCATGGCTAGTTTGGTGTGGATCCTAGCCTTCTTCATAGGAAAGATTATCATCCCCAGAAAACAGAACATGAAGACGAAAACCCTTCTGTAGATATGCCCTAAAGAGGTAAGGGCAAATTCGTCGGGGTAGGTACGGTATAACTTGCTATGGCCGTACATTTCGTACAAGTAGTCGAATGGGATGTAGGAATCCTTCAAGCAAGTCAAGTCCGGGTTTTTCTTGAGTCCCATCATTTTGAGGAAGCCCCTGCCTTTGCGATTTTCCGGCATAAGCAGACCCGGAGTTTCCCAAGGAATACCATCTAGACCCTCTATTTCCTCAAGTAAAGAGGTCATTTCAAGGTCCCCGAAGCGAAACACTAACTGATCACTATCCCAGAACAAAGTTACAGCCTCTAGGATTTTGTTGTCAGGCTGGATTTCCAGAACAAAGTGAAGGTAAATTCCCTAAGTATTTGCGGATAAGGGTCCGATCACTGGCATGAAGGTCCTCCCACCAGCTTAGCAGCCTTGAGTGGATGTTGGTTACCATACCGAATTTGGAGACTTCGTGCCTCATTTTCTGCAAAACAAAGCGTTAGACCCTTACCGCACCAGACTCGACTATTTAAATCAACAATTAGCATGATAGGCATTTAGTTCTCCAAATAAATGCACAGAACATGGAGGTGTCCGTTTGGGTTTCAAGGGAACCCGATGGACTTTGGACTAGGCTATCTTAATGAGTCATTATGTGGACAACATAACTGACTCGGCTAGGTTCGACCATGATGCATGCACAGTTAAACAGAGTAAGGTTTCTATAAGGTATTAGACTGGTACCCTTGAGCGGACAACTCAAGAGGGAAAGGAACGGAACCTTCGACTACACAGTTGATCGACTGGTTTTACCGCAAATATGCTTTTGCCAAATTTAGGGTGTGATTATATCGGAAGAGTGCAACCACTCATTATAAGCGTTGCTATAGGATTTGTTTTGGCACGAGTGGAGTATGATGTTGAAGATGCAGTTTACAAGAATGAAACAAGTTGACATGTATTTTCACGTACATAAGATAAATGATTACAATAATTGCTCGAAATTACAACGGTATTGAAATATTAAAGCAATAAAGGAAAGCAGTTAAAGAAAAGGAAAGACATGAAAAACCAAGTTAGTTTTCACGATGAAATAATTAAAAGGCAATAAATAAAGGAAATTAATGAAATAATGAAGTCATAAATAGCATGTAATGGTAAAAGCCTAAAGAAATCCACAGTAGAGTTGCCATGCTGTCGACGCCCCCTTTTCCACGTGGACGGAAGTCCAAAATCGGGTATACGACATTATGGGAGGACAACTCTTATTCCCTTGCGAGAATTGGGTTTTGGAATTTGGAGAGTCGCCATCTAATGATTATAATGCATTAGGACACTTTTAAAGAAAGAATTTGAGATTAAGAACCAGAGTTTGGGTAAGGGCTTGAGATTATCTCAAGGGGAAGGTGTTAGGCACCCCTCAAGATCCACTAGTGTGGTTCCCGACCATACTACAATTGTGACTTTAGAAGGTAAAAGAAACAAATAAGGTTTTCACATAATTATTGCAAACAATTTCAAAGTTTTAAAAGAGAAAAGGAGACGAGAGATTTTAGAAAGTTTAATTAAAAGAAACAAAATTAAAAGAAACATTATAAGTAAAGGGGAAGGGGGTCCAAGGTTTATACATAATATGGATCACATCAATGCAATACCCGACGTACACTCCTCTAAAGATGGGGTCGCACGTGATATTAACGCATCGGTCATCATATCCATATTCTACCCTTCCCACCTCCTTAAGGTATTAAAGCGCGTTTAGTCTCGTTTACTTATTGCATGCTAGTACCCGTCTCAATCCTATCAGTCCCGGGGTATTAGGACTTCTAATCCTAAAAGGGAAGAAAGGTATGGGGGCCTTTATGGAGTTTAAAGGATAAAATTCTAGTTCGACATTCAAAACATGTATCAAATAAAGGGAAGAGCAAGCAAGTAAATAAGGCTCAAATAAACCCCTGAAATCAGATAGTCATATAGTTTAGCATGCCTTGGAAAATACTGATTTGGTCTTAGATTAAAATTAAGCGGTGAGCGGACTGGTTCAACACATATATTTAGATAGAAAGTCTGCATTAGGCACACTCGGATACTGTTGTCAGAGATTAAGGCAATGAATTAGTGTGAATTGATTAAGAAGTACTGATCTTTAGAAAATAACTATACATAACAATTTTTGAAGAAAATGGTATGCTGCAGACTGAGGAAAACGTTTAGAAACGAGTAAAAAAAAGAAGAAGCGGACTGCCCAGTTATAATTAAGCACAGAAAGAGCGGTTTGAAAAATTCCAGAAGAGGCAGATTTATTTAAAGAAAATGAGTGAGTTGCAGAACTGATTTAAAACGACAAGTTCAAAAGAAAGGAATTGAATTGGAAAACACGTTTAGTCAGAGTAGTAGAAAAGCGATTTCAGAAAAGATATGCAAGTTAAAGAAATAGATTTTAGGAAAAAGTATACACTGATTTGAGACAGGTTTTACTAAAGATTACGTTTTGGAAAATATATACTGATTTAGGCGTGTAGGGACCAGTTAATCGATTGTTACTGCTTTTAGACGGGCGAGTTCGGTTCAAAAACCCCTATAGGCATGATTTCTACGAGTCACTGATTTAAGACGTTGTTAATAACTTATGAACAGATGCTTATTTGATTAACCCTAAGAGTTTGCCTAATGTTATGTAGGTCCCTATAGGCATGGCTTCTATATGCACAAATTGCAGAAATTAACTCCTATAGGCAGTATTTCTATATGCGTGATTGCAGAAAATAAGCGTTAGGTCCTATAGGCATGATTTCTATGTGATTAACAATAAAATCCTAAGATCATGATTTCTACCCTTTTAATGCAGGAAAGTAAAGACCACCCCCACCCTTTTCACTATATTCCCCGAGTTTATACAGGTTATTACAAACTAGAAAAATAGAGAAAATACATCAGAAGCTAACAGCTAGATCCGAGCAGCCTAATTCAACCTTAATGTCTAATAACATGCGATTGAATCATTTCCGGGATCCAGATTTCGAAAGCCTTCTCTTTATCTAGGATGTTTCAAAGTTCCAAGGAATCTCAGGGATTCCCGGCATTGCTTACACCCAAGATACCATTAGAATAGAAACAGTGCAGTATAGAAGGGCCAACTCTCAGGAATCCAAGTTCAGTGGGAGCTCAAGGGTCCCAAAGCATGGCTTGCAAGCGAGGGGCAGGACATAATAGCTAAGAGTAAGTGTAAGTGCAAAGGGATTGGGGAGCCATAACAGGTGGTGGTCATGCCAAGCCACAAAATAGGCTGGCACACCCCTGACCACCTATTTGGTCAAACAAATTAAGAGCAGACCCATTAAAGGTCAGACCAGGCCTGGACAATGATTAGGACATTGCCAGGCCAAGGTCTTAGGCTTAGAGCACACATAAGGGGCAAAGGGAGTAGGAATTGATTGAGTTTGGGATTCAAAGAATCATGTTCAGACACATGAACAACAATGTTGGAATGTTGTCATGCCCAATGAACCATACTCACAGATAAAGGGGGTAGGGGTAAGGAGATTCACATAAGAACAAGAATGATAAAAATTGCAGAAAAGCAGTAAGAAGTACAACAAAACTGAAATATAAAAACACATAGGGGAGGAGCAATATTTAAAATAGGATAGACATACCAATTGTAAAGTAAACAGAAAGAGAAGAGCAGAACACTCGCAGCCACAAACAAGAAAAGAAAGATCAACTCAAGACTTCAGCAGAAAACTCAAATTGCCTTTAGAGAACTTAGAAATATTTTGAGAAAGAGGAAGATAAGTAGTGTATTTTCAGAACTTGTCTCTGTGTTCATGTGTTTATGAGAGAGTTAACTTATTGTTGACTGATGATAGAAAAGGGGAGGACTAAGCCCTTATATAGTTTTTTTGAAAACAAGTAAGGTAGGCAAAGAGTGCACAGACATGGAAACCAATCAATTAGTATCAATTAAGACAACCAGACTCCTTTAATTAAGGGGTCTAGTTCAAACGGCTAGTCAATATGGAATAAGGAAGAAAAAATCAATTTACTAAGGCTGATTAAGGTAAGGAAACCATATAGTGCACAAATAAGGTCAAATACATAGTTGATAGTTATGGAAAAATTGAATAGTACTGTGAAAATAAGGTATCAGTTTGAAAATCAATCAAAAAGGATCTCGGATCCAATTGTAATCACAAAGGACCTAAAATAATTAAGGACAGAGTCATATAGATATGGAAATAAATCAAACATTGGTACAGAATCACAAAGGAGATACACAAGACCATGTATTTAAGAAAAATATCACAAGCCTAGGATTTTTACACAAAAGGATCAAAACAACCAGTAGGGTAAAAGAGATTCAATCAAAAGAAATCAGTGATGAATCACTAGCATGGTTAATGGGATTTCAAAAATCAAGCCTTGGTGAAATCCTTTGAAAGGGAAGTTTTTCCTCATATATAAAGCATACAGTTCAAACAAAAGAAGAACCTAACACTGAGAGTTTTAGGCCCATAGGCGAATAGGATTTTGAGTTCGATTACAGGCTCATCGTGACTCTGTAAACCTAGGGTTTCAGAGTGAAACCCTAGTGCCATCTACCCAAATGAAAACCCCCAAATTTTAGGGTTTCACATAGAATCAGAGATGAGAAAATCGTTCAAAGTCACGGAGATAGGTAGACATACACAAACAGAAGCAAGAGAAACTACGAGTTTTAAGATAAAGGTAGGCAATAAAAATGATCAACGAAACTTAGAAACAAAATCAAAGCATGAACTTAAACACATATAGCAAAGAGTGAGGATCAACAACATAAGTTAGCATATGAACAAAGAATAGAAAGGAATCTCTGTAAAAAATCAGGTAAGAAATAAGATAACAGACATGAACATAATCAGAAATAAAACAAACGAGCATAAACACATAAGAGAGAGTAAAAGAGTCAGAAAACATTTAGGAGCCATTTTCAGAAACCCTAGAAATCGGATTTGAACAGTTTTGAAAAGGGAAATTAGGGGAAAAGCTCTAAAATGTCACACACAACATCGATCTAGCATAGATCTAAACGAATAAAATGAAAAGAACCTCGAATAGGCTAGGGTTTCTGAGAACCCTAAAGGACGAGAAAGGCTTGGAAGTCATGAGATCAGATCTGGGTCGATAGGGTCGGAACCAGACTCAGTAGGCTACAATACGCCGGAGCAAGGCCGGAAATGGCTGAAAACCTCGTATCGACAAAGGTCTGGGTGAAGACCCTCGAGGATTGGCCTCGAAATCTTCAAGAGGCAGGCGTATGAGAGCAGTAGGTGGTGAGTGTGGGTCGTCCATGGCTAAGGAAGCCGTGAATTCTGGTAGATTTGAGGTCGAAAAAGGTAGACGGCGATTAGGGTTTGTGAGGGTGTTTGAGAGCGTTTGAGAGAGACGAGAGGATTAGAGGCGGTGGGTCTTTGAGAGAATGGGGAGAGTTTTGGGGTCGTTTAGGATTAATTAAGGAAGGGAGAGATCTGGGTCGTTGATCAAAATGATCAACGACTCAGATTTTAAAGAGACACGGGCCGGTTCGGGTAATTGGGTGCTAAGTCGGGTTAATTAGGAAATTGGGTTGGGCAATTGGGTTCAATTTGGGGCTGAGTTGGGGTGGGAAATTGGCTAGAATTTAAATAAAATAGGGGCTTGCATTTAAATTGCCAATTTTCCTTATTTGATTTATAAAAAATAGTAATAACAATTTTAAAAACAAATTAAAAGTACTGAGTAGGTAACTTTTATATAAATATTAATTTAAAAATATTGAAAGCAATTTTGTAATTGTAAAATATTGTTAATCGCAAAGTAGGCTATAGTTGCAATTATATGCAATTTAACTTTTAAAATGCCAAATAAATTTGTAAAATTATGCAAAAATTATATTTTGGTGTAAATATAAGGATAAAATAAGTTATTTACCAAAAATAATAATTTTGGGAATCATTATTGGATTTTATGGTATAGATGTAACGACCCGGCCGGTCGTTTTTAGAATTTACACCCCGTTTCCCTATTAACTGCTTCCCCTAAGTCCATTTCTACTATTTTGGTTTGCCGGGACGTTCGGTGTTGGGATTCGGATTGTTTTGGGACACTTAGTCCCCAAATGAGAGCTTAAGTGTTGGAAAGTGATCTGTAATCGGAACTGTATGAAGAAGGCTTCAGAACGGAAATTCGATGGTTCTGTTAGCTCCATTAGGTGATTTCGGGGCTGGTAGCGTGTCCGGAATGTGTTTTGGAAGTCTGTAGCTCATTTAGACTAGAAATGCCGAAAGTTAGTATTTTGGCGATTTCCGGTTGATAGGTGAGATTTTGATCCGAGGGTCGGAACGGAATTTCGAGAGTTTCTGTAGCTTCGTTAGGTGATTTGGGATATGCGTACAAATTTTCAGGTCATTCGGACGTGTTTTGGTCGGGTTTTTTTATCGGATGCATGTTTTGGAAGTTTTAAAGGAACTTAGGCTTGAATTTGATGTAATTCGATGATTTTAGTGTTAGTCGAGGTGTTTTAATAATTGGAACAAGTTTGAATAACATTATAGGGTGTGTTGGTATTTTTGGTTGAGGTCCCGGGGGCCTCGGGTGTATTTCGGATGCTTAACGGGACATTTTCGTGTTGAAAAAAAAAATGTTGCAGCAGCAGGCTTCTGGTATTTTCGCTTCTGCGGCTTGGGAGTCGCAGAAGCGGAAGATGGGCTTCCTCCAATTTTCCGCGAAAGCGGAATCGCAGAAGCGATATTTGATCCTTAGAAGCGGAAATTCGTCCCTTTCTGCGGCTTTTTTTTCCGCAGAAGCGGAACCGCTTAAGCGGTTAACTAACCGCAGAAGCGAAAATGGACCTGGGCAGAATGTTAAGTACTAGAAATAGGACTTCGTTTCCATTTCCCATTTTTAGCGATTTGGAGCTCGGATAGGGCGATTTTTGGACAGATTTTCTTAGAGAACAACGGGGTAAGTGTTCTTAACTCAATTTTGGTTGTATAACTCGAATCTATTACAAGTTTTGGCGTTTAATCTGAGAATATTGATGGAAAAGTGTAGAAAACCCTCTTGAATAGAATCGCTGATTTGAGGGTCGAAATGCTATGGGAATTGTATAAATTTTGTATGGTTAGACTCGTGAGAGTGCGAGGTCTGGAAATATAAATTTTACCCGGTTCCGAGATGTGGGGCCCGAGGGGCATTTTGGTCATTTTGCATAATTTCGCGTATTAGCTTGGAATTTAATTGTAGAATAAATTATTTGAATTATTATTGATGATATGCAATTTAATTGAATAGATTTGAGCCATTTGGAGTCGGATACTCGTGGCAAAAGCGTGGTTTTGGGTTGACTTGCACTTGTTCGAGGTAAGTGGCTTGTCTAACCTTGTGTGGGGGACTTTGTCCCTTAAGATATGAAATTTGGTAATTGAATGCCAGGTAACGAGCGCGTGCTTGAGCTAATTGTTGAAAACCCGAATTTTACTTAAAATACTTGAACTGAGTTTCTTTCGTATTTGCTTTATCCTACTTGCTATTATAGCCTGTGCTAGTATAGAAAAGCATGTTTAGTGGACTTAATTTCTTAATTATCTAAACTGTATTATTTGTACTCGTGAAGCATGCTAGAATAGAAATCCTATTAATTGTTCTCACTTAGCATTATGCAATATTTGAATTGTTGTGGTGTGTTTACAATTTGGGACTACGGGACGGCATCCCGGGAGCTTCCCCTGCACGTGTTATGTTCTAAGACTGAGAGTGCGAGATACCAAGAGATCCCTGGCATAGAAATGATTATATATGGAGGATACCAGGAGATCCTCGGGATACTAAGAGATCCCTGTGTATAAAATGGAGGATATTAGGAGATCCTCGGGATACTAAGAGATCCCTCGTGTTATGATGAGGATACCAGGAGATCCTCGGGATACCAGGAGATCCTCGATGATAAATAACCGGTTGTGGTTTGGACCTCTATTCATTGATTGTGTTTGTTCTCTGTTACTGTTTTACTTATTTTCTTGCTAGATTCTCGCTGTGATTATACTCATATTGTCTTCTCATTATCATATTGATTATTATGTTTTATCTCAGTAGGGACCTGACCTTCCTCGTCACTACCCAACCGAGGTTAGGCTCTGTACTTATCGAGTACCGATGTGGTGTACTCACGCCTTTTCTGTGCATGTTTTTCATGTGCAGATCCAGGTACCTCCACTCAGGCGCACTATCCTCGCGGCGGAGACATTTAGAAGAGACTTTGAGGTATTTCTGCCACGTCCGCAGACCAGGAGTCTCTATCTTATTCCAGCTTTAGTATTTGATTTTTCCTTTCTTTCGGTTGTGTAGACATTCCGGAGATTAGAGTCGTATCATATACTTTTTGTAGCCTGTGTTTCCTGTGAGATTCTGAGTTTTGGGATTTCTGTTTCAGAAATTTGTAGTGTTGAAGTGTATGTGCCAAGCGGCAAGTTATATACATTTCCTTATGTTATTTAGCTTTTAATTTAATATTTTTATATCAGTTGTTACTTTCGTACTGTTAGGCTTACCTAGTCATCGTGACTGGGTGTCGTCATGACGTGTTCACGGATGGTGAACTAGGGTCGTGACAATAAAATAGGCAATAAACTGGTTTTAAAGATCATTAAAAAATACCAAAACTCGTGGGTGTGCTTATACATGCATTTATATGATATTTTGGAAGTATTTTGGGTACGAAAAATACATAGAGAAAAATTGGATATCAATATCCTCCAATGAAGCTCAGTTTCTAACCACATATGCAACTTTAGAACACTCAATTGACGTATGCAGACTCTTGAACACCTTAGAAACATCCTCGCAAGTCATTCACTCTTATTCAAACTGCAATTTGCCTGATCAAACGAACAGAACAACCCGTGCCTCAGAGCACTCTGACGCTGCAGAATGTAACCTCATCTTAGAACAACCAAGTCATTTTCTGCTCTATGCACCGAGCATCTATTACCAACATCAACTCAGGGCCTTCCGCTATTCTCATATCCTATGAAGCATAATTCCGCTATTTTCCTTTACTCTAGCCATAGCTAGTTCACTCGCACGCCTCAAACTGGAACCAACATTGCACCTAATCGTGCAACCAATTGCTCATAATAGGCTTCCCCACTTGGCTCGGAGCCATAGATCAAGATACACTCATTAACTCATAACACTTTTCTCTATTGATGCCACAATACCATGGTGAGATTAAGCTCAAATCATTTATAAGTTGTGAAACCACAGATCATCTAGTACTATAAATCTTCTACAAATCTCGCATTCATTCCCGCAACAGTTATGCCCACTCTCCTAAGCGACCCGAAATCTCAAATTTCTACACGTATCTTTTCACTTACACAAGAGATCTTCAAACATACACATAAGGATTACACTGCTTCAGGACACTCCGCAGGCGATAACCCACCTGCTTTGCCTCAACATAACATTTCCATATACCTTCCACCGTCATACACCTTACTCAGTCAACTAGTCTTCCTGAGTCTGAACTCATACCGCAACATGCAATCTACCTCACTCCCAACTCGGAGGTTTGAAAAGATTCTTCACATGCTCATAACTCGGAGTTACACATCCAATCATAATGGAAACCATACACTTAATAGTTCATCTATCATCCAGCAGACATTCCTCGTCACGTCCAGTCATATAGATACATTTCACAATACTAACATACTTATCACGTAGCTATCCAACCGTCATTCCCACTATTAGGGACAATACTGAACATATAAGTTCATAACACTAGCCAGAAGGGAGTCACTCTGCGTGCTGCCCCAACCTTTGATCCATCACCAATCACCATTAACCGAGAATAATATATTCGTCCCCTCCCCCATCACCAGACCACGGGAATATGAAATAGCGTAGCTACATTTCATAATTGATGTCATAGAAGAATGACATTTGCATCAATGTGATATACAACATATACCTGGGAAGTTTCTGTTGTTAACTATGGATCTGATTGTTACCAGAATGTTATAGCAAATGATCCACAGTAGACATTGAATAGATTTACAAAATCAAAATTGTATTTTATTTTTGTTCTTTTTGAGAAGTTTGTCGTATGTTTCTTTTTAGCTTAACTAGATATCATACCAGTGTCCTGAACCAACTGAGTAGTCTAATAAGACCATTGTCCAGCACATCCTATTTTTACTCAAATCATGTGACATAGAAAAGAGGATACCAAATCAGACACAATACTTTGTGGCACTAAAATATTTGAGAAAAATACACTATTGAGCTTCTTTTAAAAAGTATTTAAGAAAATGGTACGATTTATTATTTATTTCAAATATAGCACATTCTTTTACAATATTAGCACAGTGTAAAAAATTATGTGCACAATTAATGAGCAACACAGATTATGGAATCACTTTTATTGTTATTTATCTTTTTATGTTCTCTCTCCTCATATTTTCCATTCTAAATTTTATACTTGCTTAATTTAGCAATCAAATCTCTCTGTCCTTTTATATTCTAATTTTTTAAAATCTAGCATTCAAATATTCTCCAATATTTTCAGTACTCTGAATATTATATGAATAGTATAAATAAAATATGTCATATATATTATTTATACATAAATTATACCTAATATTTAATTTAAATAATAATAGTATCACACATTTTTCTCTTTTTAATTTCTTTCTGCTATTTTTCTTAGCTTTGTACTGTTATAAAATAAAGACTGTAAAGTAAAGACAAGTATAGAGAGAAACTGATATATTATTCGAACTCAAACTGATGTACATAATGAACTGAAATCTCTTCTATTTATAGAAGAAAGGAAGCTGATGTGTAAGCTGCTACTACAAGCTGCTGTGTAAGCTGCTACAGAAAGGAAGCTGCTGTGTAAGCTACTACTACAAGCTGATACTACAAGCTGCTGTGTAAGCTGCTACAAGCTGCTGTGTAAGCTGCTACTGTACCAGATATGGATAATCTTCTACTGAGAGCAATATTTATCCATAACGGAGTACTGAATGGATAAGCTTATTATACCCGGTATAGATAATCTCCTACCTAGGGTAATATTTATCCATAACCGGGTACCGAAGTGATAAGCTTCTTCAGGAAGCTTATTTCCAATAGAGTACTAAATAGATAAATATATTTACGGTGGAGTCCCATATGGATAAGCTTCTTCAGGAAAATTATTTACAACGGAGTACTAAATGAACATCCATAATATAATATATTTATAACACTCCCCCTTGGATGTTCATTAAAAGATAATATGCCTCATTAAAACCTTACTAGGAAAAACCATGTGGGAAAAAATCCCAGTGAAGGAAAAAGAGTACACATATTTAGTAAGACGCATTGCTAGGTGCCTCATTAAAAACCTTATAAGGAAAACCCCATGGGAAAAAACCTTAGTAAGGAAAAAAAAGTGCATCGCGTATTTTACTCCTCCTAATGAAAACCTTGTTTCAAATATTTGAGTCTCCGCATTATAATCTTGTATATCATCTTCTCAAAAGTTGAAGTTGGCAAAGATTTAGTGAATAAATCTGCTGGATTATTACTTGAACGGATTTGTTGCACATCAATGTCACCACTTTTCTGAAGATCGTGTGTGTAGAATAATTTTGGTGAAATGTGCTTCGTTCTATCTCCTTTTATAAATCCTCCCTTCAATTGGGCTATGCATGCAGCATTGTCTTCGTATAAAATTGTGGGTCTTTTCTCACATTCCAAACCACATTTTTCTCGAATAAAATGAATTATTGATCTCAACCATACGCATTCCCTACTTGCTTTATGAATAGTTATTATCTCAGCGTGATTTGAAGAAGTAGCAACAATAGATTGCTTTGTGGAGCGCCATGATATGATAGTACCTCCATATGTAAATACGTAGCCGGTTTGAGATCGAGCTTTATGGGGATCAGATAAATAACCTGCATCTGCATAACCAACAAGGTCTGCACTATCTTTGTTAGCATAAAACAAACTCATATCAAGAGTTCCCTTTAAATATCGCAATATATGCTTAATCCCGTTCCAATGTCTCCGTGTAGGAGAAGAACTATATCTTGCTAGTAAATTAACAGAAAATGCTATGTCAGGCCTTGTAGCATTAGCAAGATACATTAGTGCACCAATTGCACTGAGATAGGGTATTTCGGGACCAAGGAGTTCCTCGTCCTCTTCTGGAGGTCGGAACAAATCCTTATTCACTTCAAGTGATCGAACAACCATTGGTGTACTCAATGGGTGCGCTTTGTCTATGTAAAAGCATTTTAAGACCCTTTCTGTATAGGCAAATTGATGGATAAAGATCCCATCTTCTAAATATTCAATTTGCAGACCAAGACAAAGTTTTGTCTTTCCAAGATCTTTCATCTCAAATTCTTTCTTAAGATATTCAATTGCCTTTTGAAGCTCTTCTAGAGTTCCAACAAGATTTATGTCATCAACATAAACAGCAAGTATAACAAATTTTGATGTCATTTTCGTTATAAAAATACATGGACAAATAACGTCATTTATGTAACCTTCTTTCAGCAAATATTCACTAAGGCGATTATACCACATGCGCCTAGATTGCTTTAAACCGTACAAAGATCTTTGTAATCTGATTGAATACATTTCCTGAGATTTTGCTTCAGGCATTTTAAATCCTTCAGGGATTTACATATAAATTTCATTATCAAGTGAACAGTACAGATAAGTTGTAACTATATCCATTAGATGTATTTCAAGCTTTTCATGTAGTGCTAAACTGATGAGATATCGAAATGTTATGGCATCCATAACAGGTGAATATGTTTCATCAAAATCGACTCCAGGTCGTTGTGAGAATCCTTGTGCAACAAGGCGAGCTTTGTATCTTTCAACTTCATTTTTATTATTCCTTTTTCGCACAAAAACCCATTTATGACCAACTTGTTTTATACCAGCAGGTGTTTGGACTACTGATCCAAAGACCTCTCTTTTAGCAAGTGACTTCAATTTCGATTGAATTGCCTCTTGCCATTTTGGCCAATCAGATCTTTGTCGACATTCTTCGACATATCGAGGTTCAAGATCCTCACTATCTTGCATAATATTAAGTGCAACATTATATGCAAAAATATTATCCACCACTATTTCAGATCGATTTAAATTAATCACATCACCGATCGAACTTATTAAAAGTTCCTCACTCACATGAGCTTCGGGTTCATTAATTTCTTCAGGAATCTCAGAACTAATCAAATTTTGGGTCTCTTCAGGAGATCCCTTCATATTATCGTTTTGATCATTTGTCGATTTTCTTTTTCGAGGATTTCGATCCTTAGAACCCAAAGGCCTACCACGCTTCAGGCGTGCTTTAGGTTCACTATCTCTCATGCTAGTAGATGGTCCTACTGGGACATCAATTCGGATAGGCACATTCTCTGCTGGGATATGTGACTTAGTTATTCTTTTCAAATCAGTAAATGCGTCTGGCATTTGATTTGCTATATTCTGTAAATGGACGATCTTCTGGACCTCCTGATTACATATAGGGGTACAGGGATCAAAGTGAGATAATGATGAAATTTTCCACATAATTTCTCTTTTGATTTCCTTTTTCTCTCCCCCTAATTGTGGAAAATTTGTTTCATCAAACTGACAATCTGCAAATCGAGCAGTAAATAAATCTCCTGTTAATGGTTCAAGATAGCAAATAATAGAGGGTGATTCAAACCCAACATATATTCCAATCCTTCTTTGTGGTCCCATCTTACTACGTTGTGGTGGTGCTACTGGCACATATACAGCACATCCGAAAATTCGTAGATGGGCAATATTTGGTTCATGACCAAAAACTAATTGTGACGGAGAATATTTATTATAATGTGTCGGTCTGAGACGGATAAGTGATGTTGCATGCAAGATAGCATGGCCCCAAGCAGTAGTGGGCAATTTTGTTTTCATAAGTAGTGGTCTTGCTATCAATTGCAGGCGTTTAATAAATGACTTTGCAAGGCCATTTTGAGTATGAACATAAGCTACAGGATGTTCAACTTTTATCCCAACGGATAGACAATAATCATCAAAAGCTTGAGATGAGAATTCTCCAGCATTATCAAGGCGAATAGCCTTTATAGGATAATCTGGGAATTGTGCCCTTAATCGAATTATTTGGGCTAATAGCTTTGCAAATGCCAGGTTGCGAGATGATAGTAGGCACACACGAGACCATCTTGAAGATGCACTATTAGGACCATAAAATATCTAAACAACCCACTTGGTGGGTGAATAGGTCCACATATATCCCCATGTATACGCTCTAAAAAGGCAGGGGATTCAATACCAACCTTCATTGGTGATGGTCTAGTGATCATTTTTCCTTGATAACAAGCATCACAAGAAAATTCGTCATTTGTAAGAATCTTCAAGTTCTTTAATGGATGCCCACTCGAATTTTCAGTAATTCGTCTTATCATTATTGATCCGGGATGGCCCAAACGGCTATGCCAAAGCAGAAAAGTATTTGAATCCGTAAACTTCTGGTTTACGATAGAGTGTGCTTCAATTGTACTAATTTTTGAATAGTATAATCCAGAAGATAAAGTTGGTAACTTTTCTACAATGCATTTCTGGCCAGAAATATTCTTTGTAATACAAAGATATTCCCTGTTCATTTCATCTATTGTCTCTACATGATACCCATTTCGGCGGATATCTATAAAACTCAACAAGTTTCTTCGGGACTTGGAGGAGAACAATGCATTGTCTATAATAAGTTTTGTTCCCTTAGACAGAAATATTATGGCTCTTCCGGAGCCTTCAATCAAACTTATATTACCAGAAATTATTGAAACATTTGCTTTTTCCTTATGCAAATAAGAAAAGTATTTCTGATCGTTGAATATGGCATGAGTTGTTCCACTATCAATAACACACATATCTTCATGATTTGTCTTTGATCCAAACATAATTTGAGGGTTATCCATATTCTTCAAAATAACATAAATAAAATATATTATAGTAAACATCATTATCAAAGCATAACTTTTATTTATGTACAACAATTACATAACCATACTATCTATTAAAAACAACAAAAATTAAAATATTTACATTTCTACAGATTCACTACCGATTACATGACTTATTTCTCCTTCTGGGAGTGCAAAGTAATTAGCTACATCCAAATGCATGAAGTCTAAATTATCTTCAGAAATAAAATTTGCTTCAGCATTTTTCTCTGTCTTCTTCAGGGAGGCTTGATAAAGCTCAACCAGGTGCTTTGATGTATGACAAGTACGTGACCAGTGCCCTTTTCCTCCACATCTATAACATGCATTTTCTGCATTTGGCGCTTGCACCGCTTCATGCTTTTGTTTCTTCCTTTTCCACTGCTAGTGGTGAGGAGGCTTCTTTGGTGCATTATATTACCATGATTGGGGTTTCTTCCCCGACCACGGCCATGACCACGACTGGGGCCACGACCTCTTCCACGTTTAGCGTGGTGGAAGTTCGTCTCATTCACTTCAGGGAATGGACAAGAACCAATAGGCCGGCTTTCATGATTTTTCATTAATAGCCCATTATGTTGCTCTGCTATAAGAAGATGTGAGATAAGTTCAGAATACTTTTTAAATCCCATCTCTCGATATTGCTGCTGCAGGAGCATATTCGAGGCATGAAAAGTGGTGAAAGTTTTCTCTAACATATCATGATCAGTAATATTATCACCACATAATTTTAATTGGGAAATAATTCTGAACATAGCAGAATTATACTCACTGATAGATTTAAAATCTTGTAGCCTTAGATGAGTCCAATCATAACGTGCCAGTGGAAGAACGACCATCTTCAGGTGGTCATATCTATCTTTCAAATTATTCCACAGTATGACTGGATCTTTAATAGTGAGATATTCCATTTTCAGGCCCTCATCAAGGTGATGGCGTAGGAATATCATTGCTTTTTCACGGTCTTAGTTTGATGCCTGATTTTTATCCTTGATGGTGTCTGCCAGACCCATTGCATCAAGTTGAATTTCAGCATCAAGCACCCAATACATGTAGCTTTTGCCCGATATATCCAGGGCTACAAATTCAAGTTTAGAAAGATTTGACATTATTTAGGAAAAGAAAGTTCTTACCTCTAATACTTTCAAAGTATTTGCTCGAGATGTCAGAGTCTCGTGCTGATAACGTGTTATAAAATAAAGACTGTAAAGTAAAGACAAGTATAGAGAGAAACTGATATATTATTCGAACTCAAACTGATGTACATAATGAACTGAAATCTCTTCTATTTATAGAAGAAAGGAAGCTGCTGTGTAAGCTGCTACTACAAGCTGCTGTGTAAGCTGCTACAAGCTGCTGTGTAAGCTGCTGCTGTACCATATATGGATAAGCTGCTACTACAAGCTGCCGTGTAAGCTGCTACTACAAGCTGCTGTGTAAGCTGCTGCTGTACCAGATATGGATAATCTTCTACTGAGAGCAATATTTATCCATAACGGAGTACTGAATGGATAAGCTTATTATACCCGATATGAATAATCTTCTACCTAGGGTAATGTTTATCCATAACCGGGTACCGAAGTGATAAGCTTCTTCAGGAAGCTTATTTCCAATAGAGTACTAACTAGATAAATATATTTACGGTGGAGTCCCATATGGATAAGCTTCTTCAGGAAGATTATTTACAACGGAGTACTAAATGAACATCCATAATATAATATATTTATAACAATTCTATGTATATATTTAATTATCTACTACTATTACATTAAAACACAATATATATACATACAATGGCTGAAGTATTCACTATACTCTGTATATTAATACACCAAAAATACCATTGTAATTTATAAACTATTTAATACCTTTATTATACTGCATAAAAAGTTATGTTGACATACAATTAAAAATAAAACTAATATATATATATTGTGACGACCCGACCCGTCGTCTCCTATAATTCCGTCCCGTATTCCCCGTTCTATGCTTATTCATGCTTCAATATGTGTACTTGGTGAATTTGAGTCAATTCGGATCGAGTTTGGTAGAAATTGGGACAAATAGTCTTTTTAATGAAGAATTAGTTTGGAAAAGTCAACCGGAAGTTGACTTGTGGGTTAGAGGTCTCGGAATTTATTTCCGATAATTCGGTTAGTTTCGGGGGATGATTTAAGGATTGGTAGCGCGATCGGAAGTGAATTCGGATGTCCGGAGGTCATTTTGAAGTCATTTGGCTAAGTATAGAAATTTGAAGGTTTTTGAGAAAAATTCGACCGGAAGGGGAAATTTTGATATCGGAGTCGGAATGCGAATCCGAAAGTTGGGGCAAGTCCGTAATGTCGAATGTGACTTGTGTGCAAAATTTGAAGTCATTCCGGAATGATTTTGGTAAGGTTTGAGACACTTAGTCTCTTTTAAGGAAGCTTAAGTTAGAAAAGTCAACCGAATATTGATTTATGTGTTAGAGAGCTCGAAATACGAATTTTATGGTTCGGATAGCTTCGTTAGGTGATTTGGGACTTAGGAGTATGTCCGGAATATTTTTGTGATGACCGGTGTAGAATTAAGCTTGAATTGACAAAGTTAGTATTTTGGCGAATTCCGGTTGATAGGTGAGATTTTTATCAGAGGGTCGGAATGGAATTCCGAGAGTTGTTGTAGCTTCGTTATGTCATTTTGGACTTGTCTGCAAAATTTGAGATCATTCGGACGTGGTTTGGTTGGGTTTTTGATCAAAAATGGAATTTGGAAGTTCCTGAGATTCATAGGCTTGAATCCGATGAGGATTTGATGTTTCGATGTTATTTTGGGTATTTCGAAGGTTGGGACAAGTTTGAATGATATTGTGGGACATGTTGATATAATTGGTTAAGGTCCCGAGGGCCTCGGGTGGATTTCGGAAGGTTAACGGAATGAAATTCGGACCAAAAAGAAAAGAAAAAGCTGCAGAAATTTCTGCTGCAATTTTCTGCAGAAGGTCTTTGTACTGCAATCGTGGAGCGTACTTCGGAGGCCTATATCTTTTGATCTACAAGAAATTTTGAGATAGTTTAAAAACAAAGGTTGTATCCCTTTATGTCTAGTTTCCAGAAAGCTAAAGAAATCGTAATTTGGACATCTGTAGAGAATGTTACAGTCGATTGAATATGACTGGTGGAGCTCGTTCTCCAGAATTTTCTGATTCGGGGAGCCTACTTTAGAAGCTCATATCTCGGGATATATAAAGAGTTATATAGTGTACAACCTATCAAATTAAAGATCTTCGAGTATAGTTTCTAAATATTCTATCCGTTTGTCATTTGGATACTTATACAAGACGTTATGGGTGTTTAAACAGAAGGTGTCCGACAAGGAAAATATTTAATACGATGTACAACTTGTATAACACAAGTGCAAGGTACAACTCGACGAAGCACGTGCAGATTCTTTTAAACACGGTTTTGGCTTATTTCTTTCATTTCTTTCATTTGGCTTGGATTATTTTGGAGAGAATTTCAAGGGGGATTTCATCCAGCATCAAAGGTGAGTTGTTTCTACTTATTTCCAAGTTAAATACATGGATTAGAGCTGAAAACTCAAGTAAATTATGGACAAAAATGGTGGTTTAGGGCTTGAAACTTAAGAGAATTAAATGGTGATTTGAGGAGTCAAATGAACTCTGATTTTTGTGAATGTGGTATGTATAGACTCGTGGCGAGATAAAGGTCGTATTGATGTAAAAATTTCTGAATTTTGAGACGTGGGCTCGGGTTTTGCTAATTTCGGAATTTTTGACATTTTTCAAGTCTTTTCGATTGGGTTATATTCCCTTAGACTATTGTAACGTATTCGTTGTGATTTTGACTAGATTCGACGCGCGAAGAGGTCGATTCAAGAGGAAAGGGCATTGCAGACTAGTCTACGGCCGGTTAGAGGTGAGTAATAGATGTAAATGTTGTTCTGAGGGTTTGAAACCCCGGACTTTCACATCGTAACGCTATATTGAGGCGTGACACGCACTCCATGGCGAGTGCGAGGTCTGATACTATTGGGGATTGTGACTTGGTCCATCCCGTGTGATGTTTATACTATACTGGTGATTGGTACACATACTTCATTGATATTACTGGGCTTGATGCCATGTTTGGGGCCTTGTGCCGATTTGTAAATTCTTCGAGGATTGATATTACTGCTTAGCATGATTTGCATATCATTTAATTTCAGTCCAAGGTTTTAAATGCTGTTTTGCAAACTCAGCCATAATTCTAAGTGTTGAAAACTTAAATGATATTTTTAAATGTATTCCGGGCTGGGAACTTCTGTTTTGTAAATGCCCAAGGGGCTTATTATATTTTTTTTGGACTGATTATAAAGTAACTTGAAACAGTGGTAACAATGACACTGTGTGATATACTTGAAATAGTGGTAACAATGACACTGTGTGATATACTTGAAATAGTGGTAACAATGACACAGGATGAATGTTCCTAAGGGGGGGAGGGTGTTACAACCCATATCCACATGTGTTAGTTCATGCCATATATTAGTTAACATAAATCCAAGAAGGAATTATCTTTGAGATGATAAGAAGTCAATCCTATTGGTCTTAAGTGATACAAGAGTGTATAAGGGTGATTAACCAATATTAGAAGTTAAATGAATCAAGGATGTTGTAACTCGTATTTTCAGGTAATCTAGCGGTGCTTAATACACTCAAGAGGTCATTTATTAAGGTATTTTAATCATATAATATCCGTATCATAAGTCTTGAAGTCAAACGAGTTATGAAACAAAAGTCGACAAAAGTTGTCGCAACTTAGGTTCATAATTTTACTTAAACATTGGGTCAAATGTTTCTAATCTTTTCTCATAATTTACAAGGAATTATGGGGTGATCTACCAACCAAATTAAAGATCTATGAGTCTAGTTTCCAAATCATTAAACCGTTCATCGATACGATCTCGGAGTAGAGAGATATTCGCATTTTCGCAAGACCGCGCCAAGCACCTCTCTATGGGGCCCACTAAGTCGGTTTAAGATATTTGGACCTATATAGGATGCCTCCAACCCGTTTTAAGTCATTTCTTTTCACTATTTTCAGACCTTAGAACCCTAGGAACATCCTATCAAGGTTCTCTCAAGATTTAAGACCCAAAAAAAGGGCAAACAACACAAATCAAGTGTCGGGAATTCTGTGGCGCTAGTAAGTCTCTTGTTCTTCTTGTTGTTGCTCATTTTTGTGTCGTTTCAGCTCATGTGGGAGGTTGTTTTAAAGGGTTTATGTTCTGTAAATACTCCCTCATGTTCTTAATATCAATCCTAGGTGATTTCAAGCCTTCTATAGTGATTCTAGTGCCGAAAAACACTAATTGATCGCTAGTTTCGCCTTTTTGTTGTTGTGGCAGCATTGGAGGGATATTTCATAGAAATTTAAGGTCAAATTGGAGTTGTTCTTTCTATATAAAGGTAAGGAACCTCTTACTCTATATGTATTTAAGATTATCCAAGTTGCAGCTAAGCCATTGAAGCTAGAACTTGTGAAATATATGTCGAAAGGCTTGGAAGTAATGTTATTGTTTGGTGGACTATTTTGTGTTGTTGTTGGGCTGCGTATTTTACTACTATCTTGTGGAGTTTTAGAGGAGGAAGGGTGTGGAGAAATACCATATATATTTAGGGTTATGGGCTGATAGTTATTCGTAACATTTCCAGGTTGTTTGACACGACTACGGTGGTCGTCGTATGTATGGAGTGATTAGGCTGTGTGTGGACTATTTTGGGAGGCTCAATATGTTTATTATTGATGTTGTTTGGGCTGTTTGGTGACTGTTTTGAATGGTGTGAGGTCATATATATAGGGGAGGTGCTGTCCGTTTCATCGTAAAATAGGTTGTGGTCGATACATAATAGTTATGACGCTTAAATGATAACGATAGTATCGTTTCTCTTATTGTAGACTAAGGAGTTTTGACAATTGCATAGCTTGAGATTAGAGCAGTATATACAAGGTATGTGAGGCTATCCCTTTCCTTCTTTTGCACGACTCCGATTGTACATAATGTAATGAACGAGCTTCCAAGATACTCTACTCTTAGAAGCTAGCAGTACTTACATTGTTTTCCCTCTTATGGAACGATTGATGTTAATGTTACTTCTCTTATTCTTATGTTATCAATGTTGTTCGTACTTCCTAAATCTTATAAGGTTCATAGTGAAGAGTTAGTCCTAATAACGTGTATAGAGGATACCGACCTTACGTCACTCCGAAAGGTTTAGAATGTGATTCCATGAGTCGAGCATGCATTATATATATGTATCTATTTTACTCTACCGAGCCACGCTATAGTTGGCCGGGTACGACACCTATTGTGCAACCACTGATCAGTTGGGTTTTACCGAGCTCCACGTGGTCGGGTACGATTCTACCGAGCCTATTATGGCCGGGTACGATATGATGATGATGATGCCCACAGAGGCGAATGCTTTAAAGGTTTATGTATTTATACCTATGTATCATGCATTTCATGTAAGTATCCCTCAGAGGTACTAAGATGTTACAGGTTGTATATTCTCTATCCTTGCTTACATTACTGATCGTATTTATGGTTCCTTGCCTTACATACTCAATACTTTATTCGTACTAACGTCCTTTTATTTGTGGACGTTGCATGTTGTGCTGCAGGTCCTGATAGACAGGCAGGTGCAGCTCCCCCACCACAGTAGATTGTCCAGTTCAGCGGTGATTGGCGAGATCCCTTCTCCGGACTTGCCTTGGTCTTGGTATGCAATTTTTGTTATAGACATTATGGGTATGTCGGGGCCCTGTTCCGGCTATGTTGCAACACTTATGTTCTTTTAGAGGCTCATAGACAGGTGTCGGCTCATGTATAGTTTGGTATGCCTTGTCGGCTAGTTTTTGTTGTATAGTCTTTCATAGTAGCGTGGTAGCTCATACCTTATATGTAGTTTCTTGATTGTCTGGTCATCCCCTGCTATGTATGTTCATGCCATCATATTTTATTGCTGGTTGTCCATGATCTAGGTCTACCATTTATATTGATCTCTTTAGCCTTAAAAGATAATAATGAAGGTTAGATGAAATGTACGTTGGTGCTCGGCAAGTGTGGTCGGGTGCTAGTCATGACCCTTCAGTTTGGGTCGTGACACAATGGCACTGTATGATATAAATTGGTCAGGTAACAATGGCTGACCGGTCAGGTAACAATGACTGACCAAGATATTGCGCTTGGGCTGTAGGAGCCCCTCCGGAGTCTGTACACACCCCCAGTGAGTGTCGTCGACGATAAATAAATATGGATGGCTCGGGCTGCACGTCGCAATGGGTACTGGAATGTACCATCATATGCATTGCATTGTATTCATGTATTTGTATCTATACTGTTGTTTAGCTGCTCGGTTCCATATGTTGCTGTATATTTGGATTTTAGCTTACTTTGTGTATTTACTGGGTTTTCTTATCTTCGGACTGTAGTTACTTTTATTACTCACTGGGTCGGAGTACTCACTTTACTCTCTGCACCTTGTGTGCAGATCCAGGGCAGTCTCAGGCACAGTAGATCCAGTTGATCAACGGATCCAGCATTTTGGGGAGTATCAAGGTAGCTGTACGACGTTCGCAGCATTGATTTCTTCCCTCCTATCCTATCTTTTTTTTATTTCCGCATTATTAGACTTTGGATACACTATGTATTAGGATGATATTCTGTACTTTAGAGGCCCATATTCGTGACGCCGGGTCCTAGTGAGATTATGTTGTGTATTTTGTTAAACTCTTCAGTACTTTGATCTTGAATTAATTGATATTTCCATCCGTTATTTTTGATAAATTGGGTTAAGTGTTGAATAATGGTCGGGCTTGCCTAGTAGTGTGTTGGGCGCCATCACGATCGGGATTTGGGTCGTGACAAGTTGGTATCAGAGCCTAGGTTACTTGGTCTCACGAGTCATGAGCCGGTTTAGTAGAGTCTCGCGGATCGGTACGGAGACGTCTGTATTTATCCTCGAGAGGCTCTAGAACCTTTAGGAAAACTTCATATTCTTGAAATTCTTGTCGTGCAACTTTGTTGATCCGAACACTAAAAATTTCTATCATTCTATTCTCTCGCAGATGGCGAGGACTCGTGCTACTGGACGAGGTAGACGACCACCAGTGCCACCCACTGATGCCACCAGAGGCCGTGGACGCGGTCGTGGGCGTGGCAGAGGTAGAGTAGCGCGGGCAGCACCTGTTAATCCACCAGCTGCCCCAGTTCCAGATCAGTCTCCAGCAGCTGTACCAGTTCAGGCACCAGCTATGCCTATTGTGATTTCGGGTCTTCAGGAGACCTTGGCTCAGATTTTGACAGTTTGTACTGGCCTAGCTCAGGCGGTCTCAGCCACTACAGCCGCAACTACTTCACAGGCCAGGGAAGGCACCCAGATTCCTGTTAATCGCAAAACTGAGCAGGTTGTGCAGGGATTGCAGACACCGGAAGCTGTTCCAGCTCAGCCAGTTGCACCAGTTCAGAACATTGTGGTCCCAGCTATGCCAGACGATGAGCAGTGTCGTCTTGAGAGATTCAGCAGACTTGCACCTCCTCCTTTCAGTGGTGCTCAGGGCGAGGATGCCCAAGGTTTTCTTGACAAGTGTAGACGCATGCTGCGGACAGCAGGGATCTTGGAGACTAGCGGTGTATCCTTTACTACTTTTCAGTTCTCAGGTGCAGCCTTCACTTGGTGGGAGGCATATGAGCGGCGTAGGCAGGTAGGTTCAGCGCCCTTGTCATGGCAGGAGTTCTCCACTCTCTTTCTGGAGAAGTGGGTACCGCGATCTCAGAGAGAGGAGCGGCGCAAGCAGTTTGAGTATCTTCGTCAGGGAGATATGACCGTATCTCAGTACGAGGTGAGGTTTTTCAGAGTTAGCTCGTTATGCTCCATGGATGGTCCCGACTGATCGGGAAAGGATTAGGAGGTTCGTGGATGGGCTCATTTATCCCATTCGTATCCTGATGGCTCGAGAGAGGATTCTGATCCATACTTTTGAGGATGCAGTCGATATTGCCCGAGATATTGAGGCAGATCGTCGTCAGGAGAGAGAGGAGCGGGAGGCCAAGAGGCCTCGTGGACCAGGTAGTTTTAGTGGTGCTTCGTCTAGGAGCCAGTTTTAGCAGAGCAGGGGTCGTTCTTATAGGCCTCATCAGTCGGCTTGTTCTGAGTATCGAGGGGCATCTTCAGGCCGTGGTCATCAGGGATTTCATCGAGGTCAGTCTTCTTTGGGTGCCCTTCCAGCACAGAGTTCATCACATGCTCCTTCAGTCCAGGTTCTTCGGCGCCGAGTGCATCAGCTAGTCACTTTGGTGCGAGGGGTTCCCATTAGTTCCTTTATCCAGCGTTGGGTAGTTGTTACGAGTGTGGAGAGTTTGGTCACATGAAGAGGCATTGTCTTGTCTTCGTGGCAGTCAGTCTCAGCAGAGGGGCCAGTCATCATCTTCTGCACCATTTACTTAAGCACCCACTCAGTCAGCTAGGGGTGAGGGTCAGGCAGCTAGAGGTATCCCCAGAGGGGGAGGTCGATCGGGCGGTGGTCAGGCTCGGTTTTATGCTATCCCAGACAGGACAGATGCTCTTGCGTCAGATGCTGTTATCACAGGTATTATCTCAGTCTGCCACACAGATGCCTCTGTCTTATTTGATCCTGGATCCACCTATTCTTATGTGTCTTCATATTTTGCTCGTCATTTGAGTATACCGCGGGAGTCTCTTGCTTTACCTGTTCATGTGTCTACCCCGGTGGGCGATACTGTTATTGTGGATCGTGTGTATCGGTCGTGTATTGTGACTATTAGGGGTCTGGAGACCCGAGTTGATCTATTGCTGTTGAGAATGGTAGATTTTGATATTATTCTGGGCATGGACTGGCTATCTCCGTGTCATGCTATTCTATACTGTCATGCTAATACAGTTACTTTGGCTATTCCGGGTGTTCCGAGGATCGAGTGGCGTGGTATGACTGATTATGTTCCTAGTAGAGTAATTTCTTTCTTGAAAGCCCAACGTATGGTTGGGAAAGGCTGTTTATCATATTTGGCCTTCGTGCGTGATGTGGGAGCTGAGACTTCCAGTATTGATTCTGTCCCAGTTGTGAGGGACTTTCCTGATGTATTTCTTGTAGACCTGCCGGGCATACCGCCGGACCGGGATATTGATTTTGGTATTGACCTGGTGCCGGGCACTAAGCCCATTTCTATTCCGCCATACCGCATGGCACCAGCGGAGCTAAAAGAATTGAAAGAACAGCTTCAGGAATTCTTAGAAAAGGGGTTTATTCGGCCTAGTGTGTCCCCGTAGGGTGCACCTGTGTTATTTGTGAAAAAGAAAGATGGCACAATGAGAATGTGCATTGATTATAGGCAGTTGAACAAGGTAACAGTGAAAAACAAGTATCCTTTGCCTCACATTGATGACTTATTTGATCAGCTTCAGGGAGCGAGGGTATTTTCTAAGATCGACCTTCGTTCGGGTTATCACCAGTTGAAGATCAGGGATTCAGATATTCCTAAGACTGCCTTCAGGACTAGATATGGCCACTATGAGTTTCTAGTCATGTCTTTTGGGCTGACCAATGCCCCAGCAGCGTTCATGCATCTAATGAATAGTGTATTTCGGCCGTATCTGGATTCTTTTGTCATTGTATTCATTGATGATATTCTGGTATACTCGCGTAGCCAGGAGGAGCACGCCCGCCATTTACGTGTAGTGTTGCAGAGATTGAGGGAGGAGAAACTTTATGCTAAATTCTCCAAGTGTGAGTTTTGGCTAAGTTCTATGGCATTCTTGGGACACATAGTGTCCAACGAGGGTATTCAGGTTGATCCAAGGAAGATAGAAGCAGTGCAGAGTTGGTCTAGACCGTCCTCAGCCACAGAGATCCGGAGTTTTCTTGGGCTGGTAGGCTATTATCGCCGGTTTGTTCAGGGATTTTCATCCATCGCATCGCCCTTGACCAAGTTGACTCAGAAAGGTGCTCCATTTGTATGGTCAGACGAGTGCGAGGAGAGCTTTCAGAAGCTCAAGTCACTTTTGACCACAGCTCCAGTGTTGGTGTTACCATCAGCTGCAGGTTCATACACTGTATATTGCGATGCTTCCAGAGTTGGGATTGGTTGTGTGTTAATGCAGGAGGGTAGAGTTATCGCTTATGCTTCTCGTCAGTTTAAGCCCCATGAGAAGAATTATCCTGTTCATGATTTAGAGTTGGCTGCTATAGTTCATGCCTTGAAGATTTGGAGGCACTATTTGTACGGCGTATCTTGTGAGGTATTCACTGATCATCGCAGTCTTCAGCATTTATTTAAGCAAAAAGATCTTAATTTGAGGCAGTGGAGATGGCTTGAGTTGCTTAAAGACTATGATATTACTATTCTGTATCATCCGGGTAAGGACAATGTAGTGGCCGATACTTTGAGCCGAAAGGCAATCAGTATGGGGAGTTTGGCTTACATTCCAGTTGGGGAGAGACCTCTTGTAGTTGATGTTCAGGCTTTGGCCAATCAGATGGTGCGGCTAGATCTTTCTGAGCCTAGCCGAGTGTTGGCGAGTGTGATTTCTCGATCTTCCTTATATGATCGCATCAGAGAGCACTAGTATGATGATCCACATTTGCTTGACCTTAGAGATCGGGTTCAGTGAGGTGATGCCAGAGATGTGGCTATAGGTGATGATGGTGTATTGAGGATGCAGGGCCATATTTGTGTGCCTGATATTGATGGGCTTAGAGATTTGATTCTTGAGGAGGCCCACAGTTCGCGGTATTCCATCCATCCGGGTGCCGCGAAGATGTATCAGGACTTGAGACAGCATTACTGGTGGAGGAGAATGAAGAAAGACATTGTGGGATATGTGGCTCGGTGTCTCAACTGTCAGCAGGTGAAATATGAGCATCAGAGACCGGGCGGTTTGCTACAGCAGATGGTTATTCCTGAGTGGAAATGGGAGAGAGTTACTATGGACTTCGTGACTGGTCTTCCTCGGACTTTGAAGAAGTTCGATTCGATTTGGGTCGTTGTGGATCGACTGACTAAGTCAACGCATTTCATTCCAGTATGTACTACATACTCCTCGGAGCGGCTGGCGAGAATCTTTATTCAGGAGATTGTGCGATTGCATGGTGTTCCAGTTTCCATCGTTTCGGATAGAGGTACTCAGTTCACTTCTCAGTTTTGGAGGACATTTCATCACGAGTTGGGTACTCAGGTAGAGCTGAGTTCAACATTTCATCCTCAGACAGACGGACAGTCCGAGCGTACTATTCAGATATTGGAGGATATGTTGCGTGCTTGTGTGATTGATTTTGGAGGTTCTTGGGTTGAATTTTTACCACTTTCAAAGTTTGCCTACAACAACATCTATCAGTCCAGTATTCACATGGCACCGTATGAGGCTTTATATGGGAGGCGGTGTAGATCTCCAGTTGGTTGGTTCGAGCCCGGCGAGGCTAGGTTGTTGGGGATGGATTGGGTCCAGGATGCCTTAGAAATGGTGAAGGTGATTCAGGAAAGACTTCACACAACTCAGTCGCGTCAGAAGAGTTATATGGACCGGAAGGTCCGGGATGTGTCATTCATGGCGGGTGAGAAGGTTTTGCTGAAGGTTTCACCCATGAAGGGTGTTATGAGATTTGGAAAGAAAGGAAAGCTAAGTCCGCGATTTATTGGACCTTTTGAAATACTTAGGAAGGTTGGAGAGATGGCCTATATGCTTGCCTTGCCACCTAGTTTGTCGGGTGTTCACCCGATATTCCATGTTTCTATGCTCCGAAGGTATGTTGGGGACCCATCTCATATATTGGATTTCAGTACAGTACAACTAGGGGAAGATTTAACTTATGATGTGGAGCCAATGGCTATTTTGGGTCGACAGGTTCGAAAATTGAGGTCGAAAGATATAGCATCAATGAAAGTACAGTGGAGAGATCGGCCCGTGAAGGAGGCTACTTGGGAGACCGAGCAAGAGATGCGGAGCAGATACCCACACCTATTTGAAACTCCAGGTATGTTTCTTAACTCGCTCGAGGACGAGCGTTTGTTTTAGTTGGGGAGAATGTGACGACCCGACCCGTCGTCTCCTGTAATTCCGTCCCGTATTCCCCGTTATATGCTTATTCATGCTTCAATATGTGTACTTGGTGAATTTGAGTCAATTCGGATCGAGTTTGGTAGAAATTGGGACAAATAGTCTTTTTAATGAAGAATTAGTTTGGAAAAGTCAACCGGAAGATGACTTGTGAGTTAGAGGTCTCGGAATTTATTTTCGATGATTCGGTTAGTTTCGGTGGATGATTTAAGGATTGGTAGCGCGATCGGAAGTGAATTCGGATGTCCGGAGGTAATTTTGAAGTCATTTGGCTAAGTATAGAAATTTGAAGGTTTTTGAGAAAAATTCGACCGGAAGGGAAAATTTTGATATCGGAGTCGGAATGCGAATCCGAAAGTTGGGGCAAGTCCGTAATGTCGAATGTGACTTGTGTGCAAAATTTGAAGTCATTCCGGAATGATTTTGGTAAGGTTTGAGACACTTAGTATCTTTTAAGGAAGCTTAAGTTAGAAAAGTTAACCGAATATTGACTTATATGTTAGAGAGCTCGAAATACGAATTTTATGGTTCGGATAGATTCGTTAGGTGATTTGGGACTTAGGAGTGTGTCCGAAATATTTTTGTGATGACCGGTGTAGAATTAAGCTTGAATTGGCAAAGTTAGTATTTTGGCGAATTCTGGTTGATAGGTGAGATTTTGATCCGAGGGTCGGAATGGAATTCCGAGAGTTGTTGTAGCTTCGTTATGTCATTTTGAACTTGTCTGCAAAATTTGAGGTCATTTAGACCTGGTTTGGTTGGGTTTTTGATCAAAAATGGAATTTGGAAGTTCGTGAGATTCATAGGCTTGAATCCGATGAGGATTTGATGTTTTGATGTTATTTTGGGTGTTTTGAAGGTTGGGACAAGTTTGAATGATATTGTGGGACATGTTGATATAATTGGTTAAGGTCCCGAGGGCCTCGGGTGGATTTCGGAAGGTTAACGGAATGAAATTCGGACCAAAAAGAAAAGAAAAAGCTGCAGAAATTTCTGCTGCAATTTTCTGCAGGTCTTTGGACTGCAATCGTGGAACGTACTTCGGAGGCCTATATCTTTTGATTCACAGGGAATTTTGGGATGGTTTAAAAACACAAAGGTTGTATCCCTTTATGTCTAGTTTCCAGAAAGCTAAAGAAATCGTAATTTGGACATCTGTAGAGAATGTTACAGTCGATTGAATATGACTGGTGGAGCTCGTTCTCCAGAATTTTCTGATTCGGGGAGCCTACTTTAGAAGCTCATATCTCGGGATATATAAAGAGTTATATGGTGTACAACCTATCAAATTAAAGATCTTCGAGTCTAGTTTCTAAATCTTCAAACCGTTTGTCATTTGGATACTTATACAAGACGTTATGGGTGTTTAAACAGAAGGTGTCCGACAAGGAAAATTTTTAATAGGATGTACAACTTGTATAGCACAAGTGCAAGGTACAACTCGACGAAGCACGGGCAGATTCTTTTAAACACGGATTTGGCTTATTTCTTTCATTTCTTTCATTTGGCTTGGATTATTTTGGAGGGAATTTCAAGGGGGATTTCATCAAGCATCAAAGGTGAGTTGTTTCTACTTATTTCCAAGTTAAATACATGGATTAGAGCTGAAAACGCAAGTAAATTATGGACAAAAATGGTGGTTTAGGGCTTGAAACTTAAGAGAATTAAATAGTGATTTGAGGGGTCAAATAAACTCCGATTTTTGTGAATGTGGTATGTATAGACTCGTGGCGAGATAAGGGTCGTATTGATGTAAAAATTTCTGAATTTTGAGACGTGGGCCCGGGGCTCGGGTTTTGCTAATTTCGGGATTTTCGACATTTTTCAAGTCTTTTCAATTGGGTTATATTCCCTTAGACTATTGTAACGTATTTGTTGTGATTTTGACTAGATTCGACGCACGAAGAGGTCGATTCAAGAGGAAAGGGCATTGCAGACTAGTCTACGGCCGGTTAGAGGTGAGTAATAGATGTAAATGCTGTTCTGAGGGTTTGAAACCTCGGACTTTCACATCGTAACGCTATATTGAGGCGTGACACGCACTCCATGGTGAGTGCGGGGTCTGATACTATTGGGGATTGTGACTTGGTCCATCCCATGTGATGTTTATACTATACTGGTGATTGGTACACATACTTCATTGATATTACTGGGCTTGATGCCATGTTTGGGGCCTTGTGCCGATTTGTAAATTCTTTGAGGATTGATATTACTGCTTAGCATGATTTGCATATCATTTAATTTCAGTCCAAGGTTTTAAATGCTGTTTTGCAAACTCAGCCATAATTCTAAGTGTTGAAAACTTAAATGATATTTTTAAATGTATTCCGGGCTGGGAACTTCTGTTTTGTAAATGCCCAAGGGGCTTATTATATTATTTTTTTTTGGACTGATTATAAAGTGACTTGAAACAGTGGTAACAATGACACTGTGTGATATACTTGAAACAGTGGTAACAATGACACTATGTGATATACTTGAAATAGTGGTAACAATGACACTGGATGATATACTTGAACAGTGGTAACAATGGCACTGTATGATATAAATTGGTCAGGTAACAATGGCTGACCGGTCAGGTAATAATGACTGACCAAGATATTGCGTTTGGGATGTAGGAGCCCCTCCGGAGTCTGTACACACCCCCAGTGAGCGCCGTCGACGATAAATAAATATGGATGGCTCGGGCTGCACGCCGCAGTGGGTACTGGAATGTACCATCATATGCATTACATTGTATTCATGTATTTGTATCTATACTGTTGTTTAGCTGTTCGGTTCCATATGTTGCTGTATATTTGGATTTTAGCTTACTTTGTGTATTTACTGGGTTTTCTTATCTTCGGACTGTAGTTACTTTTATTACTCATTGGGTCAGAGTACTCACTTTACTCTCTGCACCTTGTGTGCAGATCCAGGGCAGTCTAAGGCACAGTAGATCCAGTTGATCAACGGATCCAGCATTTTGGGGAGTATCAAGGTAGCTGTACGACGTTCGCAGCATTGATTTCTTCCCTCCTATCCTCTTTTTTTTTATTTCCGCATTATTAGACTTTGGATACACTATGTATTAGGATGATATTCTGTACTCTAGAGGCTCAGATTCGTGACGCCGGGTCCTAGTGAGATTATGTTGTGTATTTTGTTAAACTCTTCAGTACTTTGATCTTGAATTAATTGATATGTCCATCCGTTATTTTTGATAAATTGGGTTAAGTGTTGAATAATGGTCGGGCTTGCCTAGTAGTGTGTTGGGCGCCATCACGATCGGGATTTGGGTCGTGACATATATATATTAGTTTTATACACATGCATAATGTACAATTCGATATTGTTTGACAGAAACATGCATGGACGTGTTAAATTTGCAACAAGTAAGACATATAAAAAATTTCGAAAAAGAAGTGTAAGATATGTTTTCCAAAAATGAAACATAGTGCTTTAATATCATATATGCACGTAGCAATAGAAAGCCATAGCTAATTACTAATGTGAAATTCAAGAGTTCTCTTCATTAGTGTTCGACGCTAATTTAGGAAGTTGTGTCCATTAAAAGAGAAAAAGCCATACTTTTTGAATTTAGGCAACATTTTTATGTACTTATATTATGTACTACATTAACTAGTAAAACCAATTGTTCAAAGGTGCAACCTAACAATAAAGTAGAAAAAAATTGTTGTATCATGATAACACTCTACACGTTAATCAATTTAAGTTGGTATCTATTAGAAACCCCATTTGAAGTACCCCCAGCTACAAGTTTCTTTTCTAATACATGGCTAATTTAACACCTTTCACATCATCTCCTGCTTTTGTAACCGATCCATTTCTGTAAGCTTGACCTCACCATTTATCTAATCAGCGTGTGAGCTTTTCTTGTTCAAACCCATAGAAACTTTTGAAGGCTTGTAAGCCTTAAATTCTCCATTTGCATTTTCTTTGTTCTTTTTAGTAGTTCTGCCTTCCAATACCTGCTACTGAGACAAACAAAAATGCATTATTTGTTATAGCCTGCAAATAATGTGAAAAAATTAATCACTATTTCAGCTTCCAATATATATAAGACTAGGTAGAAATAGCTCGTGCCAGCACGGCCCAATACGATAAAATTTACAACTATTATTTTTCGCTTTGCTCTGATATAAAGTTATAGGTAGTAAAAATTGATGCACGTAAGCCAGTGTCAGATCAGAGAGATAATATCACATGCTAGATACTATTTTTATGTAAATTGGAACAAAATATCCACTCATGGATATTATGAGAATTGGCAAATAATACACTCTTTACATTCATGGCGGCATACTATCGCATGTGAAGTGTCACATTTTGACAACCGATGATGTGTTTCTCTTGCTCACCTTAGTCTTCTTATTAGCCTTTTTGTTAGCAGTTTTTACAAGAAATACCTATACAATTATGAAGTAATGATCAATTGTTAGTGCGTATATCACAAACAAAGAAGAGAGATAAAAAAATAATACTGTAATAGACATTTGCCAAATTGATGGGGCGAACAGTGAAGAACAACAGAGACCAAAATTTTGCTTCCAAAAAATCTTCGAGTATAAATACAAGTACTATATAAATCATTTCACATATCACAATTGATAATTAATGCTTTATCTATAAGCTAGAGGTTCAGATTTAGCACAAGCTTATATGTATTCATTCCTTAAAAAGTTGATTTTCTAATCAACAAACTCAGTCATGTGACGAAAAAAGTTCATTCTGCTTTGATCTATCATATGCTTCTAATATGACATGTGTGCTTTAAATTAGTTTCGCAGAAGGTAAGATTCTCAAAATGGCTGTCATTTACTACTGTTAACCTAGCACTAAAAGAATATCAGTAAATACTTGCCTACTAATGAAAATATCAAAGCTTTGCTTCTGAGTGTGTAAAACATGATACATAGAGATGCTTTTAACTACCACACTTTTGGTTAAAAATAGCTTAAACCTTCCAGATATAATGTCAACTATTGTATCATGGATCTCCTGTCAAATTTTGTGTTATATTGAAAATCAACTGGTGCAAATTGGTCAAAAGACACAAGGAGAGAGCAGCCAGAAATGTCACTCAGAGGTCTACATTTGAATCAGCATTCTTGACTATCCAAAGGTGCTTCAAGATCTTCTGAAGGGAAAGTCTCTTTGAGAAGTTGTCCACAAGAACTGGACAAGCAAATGTAATATCGTTATGCATACTTCTTCACCAAATTGACGCATACATACCTTCTAATAAGATTACTTTCTTTTTCTCCTTTAATAAGCTTATCTGACTAATGAGATTCTTAGCTTCAGAGACATCATGGGTTATCTATAAACAAACATTAGACGCTTCTTCCCCTTGTCACACATCCTTTTTCACTACACCCGCAAGGGTATAAAGGAATATTTCCAATTAAAGGACAATCGGAACGGTATTTATTATTAAGATTTCAGAGTCGCCACTTGGGAGATTAGTGGTGTCCCAAGTCACCGGTTGAATCCCGAACCGAGGAAAATATGACTCTGTTAACAGTCCACGAACCAAAAATCCGAGTAAGGAATTCTGTTAACCCGTGAGAAGGTATTAGGCATTCCCGGATTCCGTGGTTCTAGCACAGTCGCTCAACTGTTATATTTGGAATATTTATCTGATTTCAAAACATGTTTTGGCTTATGTGTTTTTTAACAGTAAACCGATTTTATTATTATTTTTTAACGAGAATTGCAACGTCGTGAAAACGTGTCTCGAACCACGTCACATCAATGCACCCGTGGTTGTTGACATATTTCGATTTCGTTGAGATTTGGATTTGGGTCACATAAATGTGCACCCGAGTTTAGGAAGGTAAATTATTAAAATACGTGCCTAAAGAGACTAACGCGTTATTATCTTTGAGGAAGGCCGTGAAATTTGCTAAACGGCCCATCCCGAATTCTAAGGTTTTTATCACAAATATTTATTGAGGGCCCCGCAATTTATGTATTTTATTTGACGAGGCTCATCTCATTTATTATTTAAAGGGCAAACCTAAAAGCAACTATGATTCTCTACTTTATTTGTCTCTAATAATAAAATAAAATTTCTAATTGATTAGTATTATTTAAGCTGCTATTTTTTTTAAGGTCCCAGGCTTCCACATGGTTCAGACCTTCAACATCTTTAGGCTTCTGCGTTTGGTCGGCAACAAACGAGTGTGGCCTTCGAGTTTGTCCAAGTTTGGTCCTCTAATATTGTCCTTGGGCCCAAGCCTCTCATTATGGTATTTGTGGCCTCAAATCAATTAAACTAAAAGGGAAGAGGGCTCAGATACTTTCAGCAGGCCATTGTTGGCCCAAACTTTCAATTTCAACCAATGTGAGTCAAGATTCAAACAATATTCACAGTTAAACAAACTCAGAGAAAGCTGATGAACTAATTCTAGCAAAACGTGACACTAATGGAGCATGTATTACCGTTAACGAATCAACTAAGGTATTTAAGACTAAATGGTGATGATCATCAATTTAAACTACCAATAAACTACTTATTAGTCCTAATTCGATTTCCAAAACAATTGTTAATTTGGACATAACTGACCTCTAACAGTTCATCAATTAATAAGGCTTAAGAACAAATTCGAGGTGATTGGAACATTTGGACACAATTGCATATCAACTATTTTGGTTCCTGATTCGAATTAACACACAATAATATGAACACCAATCATAATCAGTTTCCAGTTATTAGTACAAATAAGGCTCGTGGCTTCCAAAATCAATTTTATGTTCTAGCTAGATTCTGATTTCAAAATTACGCTACAAATTGAAACTAAACTAAGAAGGCTAATGAATAATTGCTATTCTAATAGTCCAGTCAGTCCATTACACATTAACAGTCCAAACAGTCTACTACAAATAAGCTAAAACAATGAATTCATCCAAAAATTCTAGAACTAGTTGTAATGCAATTAACTAATAAAACAGTGAAAGCTTCAATGAAGATCAACAGCAACTGCATTTCCATTTCATGAAGGAATTACATTAAGTCAGTCTCGAGTTTGTACATGGAATTCGAATAAAAAGTGAAGGAGAAGAGGTCAAGCTAAGGCAAATAGACGAGCAGCAACAACAATAACAATTTCCAGCAGTATAGAACGACGAGCAGCCCAGGAATGGATTCAGAAATCCAGAAATATTCAAAAATCAGACAGAAACTAACAAATCAACCCAAAGACCACTTGAAATGCACTCAAATAAGCTCGAAATGCACCAGAATACTTCAGCAAATCCAAAACTCATCCAAAACCAGTTTAAACAGACCCAAAATTGCTCGAAATCAAACAAGAGAACATTTGAAGTTTCAAAATCCAAGTATTGAACTAGAAGAATGGAGATCAACAACTAAAAGTCAAAATTAACCTGAATTATCTAATGGAACAGTACTTTTTTTTTTTGGATTTTTGAAGGTTTTCTATTATTTTTGTTTTTTCCTTTGAAGAAAGCTAAGCTAAAGGGGTTTTGGATCTGAAATTTTGAATTTCAGATCTGTGAGGCTAGAGGAGTATTTTTGGGGGGAATTTTAGAGATCAAAACTTGGGAATGAAAGCATTGAACATGCCCTTTTATAGGCACAAATGGGGTTCTATCAGATTTTAGACTTTACAAATTAGCCCTTCCTTTAATTTTCAGTTTTTCCCACTTAAACCTTCATTTTCTGACTTGTTACTCAATCCCCTACATTAAAATTACTTGAATCTACACTAAGGCCCTATTGTAGAAGATTCTAGATGGTCCTATTCTATCCTACAACATTCTATCTTATTAGGAATGCCTAAATTGCCCTTGAATATCCCTAAAATTACCTACTTGAATCAATCACAACTAAACTATCTTTTAATTAGACCGTGATTAATTGACCAAACCAAATCAGCTATAACCAAATAACTCAATTTATTGATTTTCACTACTCGCCACCAAGAATTACTAATCAGAGCAAAGATTTAGACTAAATCACTAGAACATGACTAATCAAAAACAAAACTAATTGAACCCTGACTTGAACAAAAATCAGAATTAGAAAAATAAAAGTAAAAGTAAAAGGGAAAATAAATGACTGTGGAAACCTATTAGTTTTGACTAAGGCCAATATTAAAACAGGATTAAACAAGAATCAAACTAAACCAAATGACAATTACGGGGATAGAATATCAATACCTAGTGAATCCTAATCTGATAAGATCATATTAATAATCAAGCCAGAATTAAAACAAACTAACTACAATCTAAGCAAACAAACAATTAAGCACAAAATTAGAACAAAAATTAACAGAATTTAAAACACACATTAGACTAGAAATTAACAAGGAAGAGAATAACAGCAAAAGCAAAGAGTTAAACAAAGAAAAGAAAAAAAAACTCACAACTCACTAACATGACTCCAGAAATCCGGCCAACTCACAACTCGCTGACTTGAGCTCTACTGACATTGAATTCCTCATGAGGGAAGCGAGGAGGGTGAGGGGTGTCAATTTAGTGGGATTTGGAGGACTTTAGGGTTTGGCCGGAACTTTCAAATCAATATTCGAACAGTTTGGGTTAGATTCGAGGGACGGGGTTTGGGGGGTTTGAGAGAGGAGATCACAGCGGTTCTATGGTGTAAATTTGGTTGAGTTTGGGAAGGGTGACGTTTTGGCCGGAGACTTTCGATTGAAGATTCGAAACGTTTGGCCGGGATTTGAGTGAAATTATGTTGGGGGTTGGAAAGAGGAGAGAAAGAGGGTTCTAGGGTGTATTTTTGGACGGGAAAGGAGCATCACCGCCGGCGGAGGCGATTTTCGGCCGGCGGCTCACGGCGGCGTTGCATGGGGTGAATGGAGACGATGAAACGGGGGGTAGGGTAATCCGACACTCTTATATTATGTAACCCTCAGTTCTTGGCCGTTGGATCAACTGACCTTGACGGCCAGGATTGAATGACATCCAAACGGGGTCGTTTATTAAGGGGGAAAACCGGGGGCGATCTGCACAGATAGCCACTAACCGCTCATGCCTTTATTTTAAAGCCAATGTTTTAAATGTCTTTAGTCTTTAGCCACTGGTTTAATAAACTTTAACTGCTCAGACGAAAATACCCTTCTGCTCATGTCCTTAACTTAAGGACTTCAGGACTACATGTCCTTAACTTTTGAACTTGAAACTCTAAGTTCAGGACTTCAGGACTACATGTCCTTAACTTTTGAACTTGGAACTCTAAGTTCAGGACTTCAAGGTTACATGTCCTTAACTTTTGAACTTGGAACTCAAACTTCAAGACCAAGCGTCCTTAACTTTTGAACTTGTAAGTCAAAGTTAAGGACCTATTGTCCTTAACTTTTGAACTTGTAACTGTAAGTTAAGTACTGCTTGTCCTTAACTTTTGAACGTGTAACTGTAAGTTAACGACTGCCTGTCCTTAACTTTTGAACTTTAAACTCAAAGTTAAGGACAGACAGTCCTTAAGTTTTGAACTTGAAACAATAACTTAAGGACTGCATGTCCTTAAGTTTTGAACTTGAAACTATAAGTTAAGGACTGTCTGTCCTTAACTTTTGAACCTGAAACTCAAAGTTAAGGACAACAAGTCCTTAAGTTTTGAACTTGAAACAATAACTTAAATACTGACTGTCCTTAAGTTTTGAACTTGAAACTATAAGTTAAGGACTGTCTGTCCTTATCTTTTGAATCTGCATGTCAAATTTAAGGACTGCATGTCCTTAATTTTTAAACCTGCATGTCAAACTTAAAGACTCATGTCCTTAACTTTTAATCTTTGAACTCAAAAGAAACAAAAACAAGGTAAGAAGAAAGAAATTACTGTACGTAATTGAGACATCTGCTCAAAAATTCAGAACTTGAAAATTTTGATGATGCAAAAGGACCTACTGTACGTATTGGTAAAAGAAATAGTGAAGCAAAATCAGAAGGATCTCGTGATGGACCTGGTTATGTCCTAGTAATTGGGGCTACTAATAGACCCGATGCTATTGACCAAGCATGGAGGAGGCCGACCGTGAAATCACCTTGGGTATTCCAGATGAAAATGCAACGCGAAAGAGAGGAAGAAAGGGTAAAATTGTCTTTTTTCTATTAGTAGTGGCTATTTTTGCTGAGCATTATAATTAGTGGATAAAAATGAAAGACACCCTTAATTAGTGGCTATTACACGCCATTTTTACGAAAACCGGACCGGATGGAGATTGGATTGGGTTGTGGACTGGGAGCACATTTGGCCTAAACTCTATTAATAAAATAGCCCAATTAAACCCTTTTCAATGAAACAGCCTTTCCTTTTAACATCTATTTCAACGATTTTCTTTTCTTTTTCCCTTTTTTATTTTGATTTTATATTTCTGATTTTTATTTAAATGCTAAATTAAAAATCAACAACCAAATTACCACCTAAAATTATATTTCCTAATTTTCCATTACACTAACTCCTAATGTAAACACAAACTAAAACAAATTTAAACTAAAAATACAAAAGACCATTTTTGTTATTTTTTTCTTTTTTCCTCTCTTTTTTTATTTTAATTTCTTTTAATTCTGCCCGAATAAAAATCTAGATTAATTCCTAAAGTTAAAGAAAACCTAATTAAACCCAAAACTATTCAAGAAATTAAAAATCAAAAATTTTAAAATGCAGACCACACTATACTTTTTATTTTCTCTTTTATGAAACAATTAATTTTATAATCAATCCTAAAATGTAAACTTAAACCCTACATGCACATGCCAAATTTAGTTTTTATACTTTTCATATAAAATAAAATGCACAAATAAAATGCAAACAATTAACAGACAATAACAGAAAATTCACAAAATTGTAAAATAACGAAAGAAAATCATTTTGTTTGAATTTTTGGGAACAATTAAATCACGTGCTCACACTCCTAGTGATTGTGTCGAAAATTCATGAAAGTTTAGCTAATGAGACACAAATTTTTTTATATATATAGGCAAAATATCTTAAATCGCCCCTAAATTTGGCTCAAATTATTAGTATCCTCCCCGAACTATGCCCAGTCTAAATTACCCTCCTCAACTTGACCTTTTGAGGGCCATTATCCCCCCTAAACGGTGATGTGGCAAAAAGTGTGGGTGCACTCGCCTGCCACGTGGATTTTTCTGTCTATGTGGCATTTTTTTAAAAAATAAAATATTTTTTTACCTTTTTAAGAATATCACTTTTTTAGATAATTTGTTTCGAATAAAATTTATAATAAAACTTGGATTTAACTACATTATTTAGGCTAAATATTTTTATTTGGCCAAAAATAATAAAGTTTTAGTTAATTTTTTTTTTAAATTTGACTGAAAATAAAGATTTATACAATTGAAATAAATAGTCAAGGCATCTAAAATTTATTAAAAATACACAGTTTGAAATTAATTATTTGTTTATAATTTTTTATATAGCTCTAAATTACGGTGTTCTAATTTATTTTTATTTTTTTACAGATTTTACCTGAAAAGGTAAAAATACACAGTTGAAATAAATAGTCATTGCATCAAAAGAAGAAATAAAAAGAGTGAACAATTGTAAGAAATTACAAGTGCATTGTACACTCTTTTTATTTCTTCTTTTGATGCAATGACTATTTATTTCAGCTATGTATTTTTTATAACTTTTTAGATAACTTGACTATTTATTTAAATCTTTATTTTCAGGTCAAATGCAAAAAAAAAGATTAACTAAAACTTTATTATTTTTCGCCAAATAAAAATATTTAGCCTAAATAATGTAGTTATATCCAAGTTTCATTATAAATTTTATTCGAAAAAAATTATCTAAAAAATTAATATTGTTAAAAAGATAAAAAAATATTTTATTGTTCAAAAAAATGCCACATAGACAGAAAAAATTCACGTGCCAGGCGAGTGCACCCGCACGTTTTGCCACATCAGCGTCTAGGGGGGTAATGACCCTCAAAAGGCCAAGTTGAGGGGAGTAATTAAGACCGAGCATAGTTCGGGGAGAGTACTAATAATCTGAGCCAAATTTAAGGGTGGTTTAAGGTATTTTGCCTATATATATATAGACACATATACATAAAGATTATAGCTCATGAGTTGTGCTTACATGACAGGAGCAAATATAATTAAAATCACAAACAATATCATAACAATTAGAAGTGTCAGCATCGTGTACTATTGTCTCTCTCTTGCTCTCTTTCCATTTTCGTTTCTCATTTCTATATTTTGCCGAATCAGTTTCATTTCCAACAACTCGAGGGACCTATGGGCAGTGAATAAAGGAAAATTAAATTGATCAACTTAGTTTATGAGAAATTCATTTCCAGTAAAGAATAATAAGAAGCAACAAAGAAACATTTTTTTTTGCAACCTGCATATTTCCCCTGATAAATACTTATAAGGAGGAAAAAGTGGGAGGTGAGAAAGAAAAAAGTACTTGTGTGCGTGTCCTCGTCTGGGCCAACGATATCATATTCAACTCTTAATGCTTCCATGCAAGAGGTACACACCTCTGCTTTGATCAAGTTGTTACCTTCTAAGGCCATTTCCTTGTAACAAGATCGTCTTTCTTTGTGCAGTTGAACAATTTCTTATATCACTCCAGACATATACCCGTACCACAACGTATCTAAAATAGTAGTA
Source organism: Nicotiana tabacum (assembly GCF_000715075.1). Lineage (NCBI taxonomy): Eukaryota > Viridiplantae > Streptophyta > Magnoliopsida > Solanales > Solanaceae > Nicotiana > Nicotiana tabacum. The sequence goes on from NC_134087.1 coordinate 193,505,770, forward strand.
ATTAGTGAAATAAAAAATCTTATAAACTATCAAAGTAATTCCATCTCCTATAGAAAAAAATATTTACAATGCTAATATCCTAGAAACCTAGGAATAATACTTACTTTGAATATGGTAGACTTGAGTTCCTATGAACAATTAAAGTTATTTTATAGATCTATAAGAGGGAGCTCTTCTGTGAACTTAATCATGTATAGAAACATAACCAATTTATCAACCACATGAGAGTTGTATGTAGTCTTTACCACAGAATAACCAAAATACCTATGGCTCAAAGTCATTAACCAAAAAGCACAAACGGTTCAGACTACTCCATTATCAAGTGCAACTATGGTCATTTTCCACCAAAATTTATTAACAGATTAATCTAACAATCGCAGAAGAAAAACATATTATTAGTTACTGCCAAAAAAAATGGCTCTCTAAATTCTCCGTTTTATTATCAGCTACATATAGATAACTAACTATGATAATAAGGGAAATGATATAAACTAATATAATAAAATTCATCTACCTTCCTTGTTGGAAAATATAGATCAATAGTAACTTTTCTAGAATTGCATAACTGGCCTTGTGAAATTTTGTTCAGATTAGTCACTATATTGGCTACAAAGTTCAAGCTTTCTCAACACTATACAATACCCCTCCCAAACAAACTAACCATATCACTTTTCGCAAAACAAAAACAAAACTCTCATTACAATTACCCCAAACTCCTTAAACCTACTCTAGTTGCCACATATGAACAATATCGTGAAGAACATTTTGTACTCCAAAGGATGGTACGGAACAAATCGGACAATCTACTTGTTGAAATTCACCATTCTCCCCCAGCAAACTGCGAAAATAACATCTGGCGTGTAATGGGTGCCAGCATGGGCGAAGAATAACAATGTCGTTTAATTGGTCATCATCAGCCCCACCCTCAACGAGTGGGTATTCGCAACACGACCATTTGTTGATCAGCCCCCCATAGTTAAAATTAATTCCCGCAGTAGTTCTCTGTTCCACCGGAATAGGTATATTATTAGGGAATGGAGTTAAAGTCATACCAATAACGTCTCTGATGCGGCTGTGACAAGTACGGCAGTTAGAGTAACGAATGCGGATACAATCAATAGGGTTGACGATATTATGACCGGCAAAGTGCTGGTTGAAAGCGGAATTATAACAATCCCAGTGGACGACATGCCTAATGCATGGTAAAGAAAATCCAAGCCAATCATCATCTCGGATATTCATTCTACAATGAACACATCTCAAACTCCTCAGCCAATCAAAATAACTAACTTCTTGGTTTGGTCCAAGAACACGGTGCAGCACATGGGGATGTCCATTGCTTTGGACATCACAAATCGGACAATGTATAATCTGTTGTACCTGGTATTGGTGTTCACCGGTAAGCAGCCTCATAGCCAAAAAAACACCTGGCATGCATTGGGTGTCCACAGGGGTGGATGCAGACTATATCACTAATCAAATCTGACTCGTCGTTAAACAAGTCACCGACATCGATCAACGGATACTCACAGCATGACCAGACGTTACTCAAATCCCGTCTTCTCAAAAGACGCCCATCCAAATTAATGTTCACCATTGACCTCTGCTCCATAGGAAGAGGGTTATACTGAGGGAGTGGCATAAATTTCAAACGTATTATATCCAGTATATCCAGACGACATGAATAACATCTAGGGTGAACGCCATGGTTGAGAGTCGCAAGATACGTTGCATAGCAGCGACCGTGAACAAGATGCCTGTAACACGGTAAAAAAAAGGCAATTTCTTCACCGTAATCAAAACGGTTCAGACAGAAAGGACAATCTTGCCCATTTAACCAATCGGTAAACGACATTTTCGGAGATGTAAGCTTACAGCTAAGAGAGAGGCGCGGCGGTTGAATGATATTAGGACGGAGATGTACGTTTACAGCTAATAGAGGGGCGCGGCGGTTGGAGTGATTGACGGAGATTACATATATTAAAAGATTTATAAGCCGTCAAAAATTGGAGAAGTAATCTCGTCCTTTGATTTTGACGAATAACGGCAGGGATCGTTTGCGTTATTGTCACAAGGATCGCGGACGTGACATCCCGTCCGATCAAAGAATTGGAGATTAATCTCGTCTTCGTTTGTGTTAGTGTGGAGTTATTACTTTACTTTACTTTATTATTTTACTTACTTATATACTAGTTAATTAGTCCGTGCGGTCAAATATTTTTTTTTATTATTTGAATTTAATAGATAGTTGATATAGAAAAATAAGAAAATTTTATTTTATAGTACCATAAATAAGAAATAAATGTATTCTCTTTGTCCATTTTTACTTGTCTACTATACTAAAAAAATATCTACTTTTACTTATCCAGTTTGATTTTTTGAAAAATCAAGAGACACTCTACCATTTCATATCTATACCATAAATCAAGGTGTGTCTAATAAAATGAGTAGTAATTAGGAGTAATATAGTAAAATAGACGAAGGAAGTATAATATAAGACATACATTTCAAAAATAAAAATAAAGGAAGTAACACACACATGTATACACGTTTATTGCTTTATTTCTCACTAAATAATCTATTGAATAAGGAGAAAATTGTTTGTTTTTTTACGTTCTATATCTAATTAAATATTGTTCATACTTTCTTAACTACTCAATCCCCAAAACATTTGAAAATTCTATTATTATTATGGATAAAATTATAAAATACATGCTTCATTTATTTTTTCTTAAAGGGAGTATAAAGTCAAAAGTGGACAATTAAAAATGAATGGAGGGAGTAGATAATATTAATAATACTATAATCATATCATACTATATTATAAGTATGAAGCCAGAAAGTAGAGTTTGAAAGACGAAAATAACCCTAAAAACTTGAATGACAATTTTGCCCTTCACATAAAAAATGACGTCTATTAAATGATAATTTTGGCTACATTGATTCATACTAATGGAGGATTCAGGGAAGTTGCAATGGTGAAACGTTTTTTAGTTACTTTGGCCCTTTTCATATTTTTGCTTTAATTGTTTAAATTTTTGAGTTTCCAACTTTTATAATAATTAAATGTGGCCTTTTCATATTTTTGTTGCACTATGTAAAAGCACAATAAAGTGTTAAATCACTTACTATTATTTTTTTTTTCTTGTCACCGTCAGAAGTTCTCTCCCATAAAAAATCATTGTGATATATTTTGGTCAACATCATTTTAACAGGTAAATTTATTTATATGTTAGATCAGTTCATTTTATGTTGATGTGTTGTCTAAGGGCTTGTGTTTATGAAATAACGTATACTACGAAGTTATGCAAAAATCAATCATGGACATAGTTCATGACTTCATGGTGACTCTTTGCCAAGAAAAAGCTTTATTTATACTAAAGATTTTCTTGGTATCATCTTTATATAAGATATTGTAGTGATGTAACTCATGTTAAATAGGAATAGTATATTTTATTATTGCACGGAATACAAAAGAATCGGATTTATGGATACTTATTCTATTAACAAATGAATAATATATTCTGACATTAAAAATAGTAGTATAATGTTTCTCATTTGAATTGCTAAATAATTTTTTAATCCAGATTATTTGGTACAAAAATTAATGAATATTTGATAAGAACTACATAAAAGGTTCAAATCATACTTTATTTTCAAACTTTTAATTAGTCATAACTTACGTGTTTTAATAAAATCAATCATTCTAAAAAATTTGTACATATTATATAAGACATACATTTCAAAAATAAAAATAAAGAAAGTAACACACACTGGCGAAGCTACATTATCTCAAGGGTGGTCAACTGACCACCCTTTGTCGAAAAATTACGCTGCGTAGATAGGTTAAATATTAGATTTTAGAGGTATATGACATATATCTAACACCCTTTATCGGAGAATTTTTTTCACTTCCTTCAAGTTTGAACACCCTTGGATAAATTTCTGGCTTCGCCACACATGCATACACGTTTATTTCTTTATTTCTCATTAAATAATCTATTGAATAAGGAGAAAATTGTTATGTCTTTTTACGTTCTATATCTAATTAAATATTGTTCATACTTCCTTAACTACTCAATGCCCAAAACTTTTGAAAATTCTATCATTATTATGGATAAAATTATAAAATACATGCTTCATTTATTTTTTCTTAAAGGGAGTATAACGTCAAAAGTGGACAACTAAAAATGAATGGAGGGAGTAGATAATATTAATAATACTATAATAAAATTAATTAAGCAAAGAAAAGGTAAAATTGTCTCTCTTTAATTAACATCTTCGGAGTAATTGTACGTTTTTTCTATACATCGAATAAAATGTATAAACCATTTTATAAGTTGCTCATAATAAAAGTGTTTGTGTACACTCATATTTCTATTTTATTTTCATTTTTGTAAAGGAAAAAGTTATGTAAGGGTATACTAAAAAGATCTTGATGCATAAGTTAATTACATGAGCATATATAATCAAGATTCTAAATATAAATACTTGAAAATATTATGATTAAATTTTGCGACCACAATCACCATTTTAATTTTCCCTAAATTAATACTCAACAATATTGTTAAATATTTATTACAGAGTTAATAAATTATTCGAAAATCGGAATTAGTATCAAAAGGATGCGTGTACCAGAGGAATCCACAAAGAGTTCACATATTCTAATAAAAGAGATTTTCACAAATACATTACAAAGGTTGTCATCAGGCTCGTCTTTTTAGTTTACCTTCCCACTTTTCCAAATTCGAAAAAATAAGGAGAAATCACAACAACAAATATATATAAACATGAAGTTCTAATTTGAGGGATGCATTCATGTATTCCTCTAGTTGATCATTTGTCAATATATCAAGCAAATAAATAAATGTAGGGGAGATGAAAAGTTTGAAACCGTGAAAGAGCATATGAATCGTCAAAAATTAATAATAGAGAAGGACAAAAATTGAATAATCTTAGACTTTACAATTTTAAAAATTAGATAAATAAAAAAATATGACATGAAAACGGTTAAAAGAGAAAATAGATAAGAAAGATCACATTTCCTTATAAGTTCTACATCACATCTAGTCCAATAGAACAATCGACTCCAGTTAGTTTATACTTTATACTTCTATTATCCATTTTAAAAAGAACAATACTTTTTATAACTAATAAAAAATGTACTTACAAACGCGGCACTGAGAAAAAAATAATTTTACATTATTAACGAATGATAACTGTCGAATAATTATACCCGAAGAAAAAATAAAAGGCGAAATACATAAATAGCCCCTTCAAGTTATCCTCAACGATTATTTGAACACTTTAACTAACCTAATGACCATTTAGACACTTTTATTTGACATAAGTGTATTTATTGGACACTTAAGTCAAGCAGACCCCATGCGTGACATACACTTGCTGTTGATATGTTAAATGAACCAATTAAATAAGATCACATGTAATTTTAAATAAAAATAATTTCACATATAATTAAGAAATACTAAAAAAGACTAAAACATAATTTTTCAATTCTTCCAAACACAGAATTTTTCCTTTCCCCCATCTTCTTCTTCACGGCCTCCTCTCTCCTTCATCACAAACACCCTTTTTTAATCTCCATACCAAATTTAATCTTTTTTACTCAAATCAATTTAGCCTAAGTTAAAGTAATGCTTGTTTACCGGAAAAATCAAACTTCGTGGAATGGAATTATGATAAGCCATAACAAGGTATTTGCCGAAAAAGTCAAACGTCACCGGAAATGTCAAACGTCACCGGAAAAAGGATTTTTTTGCCGTTTTTGTTCTATTTACTCTTCTTCTTCCAGATTTTATTTTTTTTTGTCATTTACTTTTGCCGCGAATTCAATTTGATTCTTTTCTCATTCTTTAATTCAGATGATTGCAGTGCATGCTTCTTCGTGAATTTCTACTTTTTAAGGTGAAATTTTTTGTACACTTTGAATTTGGTATTATGGGTTTGCTATTATTTATAGATTGTGTAATTATAGAAAAAACAATACTTTTACCTAATTTTTCTTTCTTTGCTTTATTGTTATTACGGAGGTCACATGATATTGTTGGCTTGTTTCCTTAATCTTGTGGTGGATTTATAGGCAGACGGTGACCCTAAAATAAGTAGGAGCTGTTGGTGTTAGCTTGGAGGAAGATTGGTTGGTGGAGATGAATTTTTGGGGGAGACGGTGGAATTTTTTTGGAGGAAAAAAAGGAAAATGTGGTGTGGGCCACACATAAAAATACCTTGAGCTGAAAATAAAAGAAAACAACATTATTTAGAGTCCTCACGGGCTCAATGCTTAGTGCTGCACAATTAATTTGCCATGTCAGCATAAGGTGTTTAAAAGACACACACTTCTATCAAATAAAAAAAAGTGTCTAAATGATCATTAGGTTAGTTAAAGTGTTCAAATGATCGTTGGGGACAACTTGAAGGGGCTATTTATGTATTTCGCAAAAATAAAATAAAAACTAACTGCTTGAGATCTTCTAAAGAGGAAATAGTTCTGAATTTTTTTTTCTTTACTTCAAACATGTGCTAGTTATTAGAGGGTAAGATTAAAACTCAAAATGGCAAGAGTTAGCATGAAAAAGAAGAAGAAAGAGAAAACGGCAAACACTTTTTTCTTCGATACTTTATCATAACATTAAATACTAACTTTATGGTCGTTGCTCTTTCTATATATATGCATAATCATTAGCACAAGAACAACATAATATGAACACCCAAAGAAGGGACTGCACAACAAACCTTTTAAAAAAAGAGACAAATTTAACAAAAAAAAAATATGATAAAAAGGAGAAGAAAACTTGAAAGTTCTACACATACAAAATATTAAAATCAGAGTTTAAAGCATGAGAAACCTTCAAGTCATATGCAACTTTTGCTCGTGTATATGGGCAACATTTTGTCACGACCCAAACCCCATTCCGGTCGTGATGATGTCTCTCGTGAAGACAAGGCCAGCCAACCAACTCAAATTGTCTTTTCAAAATAGTTAAACATGAATAAACAGTCTAAATATGATTGTATAATAATAATTAGCGGAAGTACAACCCAAACATAGCCCAAACCGGGGTGTCACAAATCACAAGCATCTAGAAGAGTCTAAATACGAATACAAGGCCAGTAATATACAGAATAGAATTTAGAATCAAAAGAAAGAAAACTGGTGCCGCGAACGTTGGCGGTCACTTTGCTCAGCTACGATAACAAAATCTCTAATCAACTCAAAACTCGCTACCGGATGAACAAATACCTACATCTGCACACGAGGTGCAGGGAGTAAAGTGAGTACTCCAACTCAGTGAGTAATAAAAGTAAATAACAACTGAGCAGTAAAAAATCACGTATATCAGATCATCATGTTGTATAGAAGCAGAGAAAACCCCTTTTTGAGTAAAGCAAATGAAGTTGTGAAATCTTGAGAGAAACATTTTAGCTCAGCTTAAAGACTCTTTTGAAAATGCATTTTTCAATAGTTAAGCAAATGAATGCGGTAGCAATAGTGCAGATAAACACAGAAATTCGCCCCTCGAGTAAATACAGTTGTCCATGAGTAAATACTGGCTTCTTCAAAAATAATCCCACATGAGACAATGACTCGCCTTGATTTTTATTAATTATCATGGCAAAAGATACAACAATTGGAAATTATCTTCGCTGAAACTTAAAAGGTATTCTTGCATCTGATGGCGTCAACGTCATTCTCGGGATAAACACTTTTTGTCCAGCCATTTTACCCGATAAAACCTTGGCTTCAATAACTCGATTTTCAAGTCTTGTGATGATCAACCTTGTGCCATTACACAATCCTGATGACTGGTCTATCTTTCTCAGCAACATCATAGGAACACCAACCTACAAAGTAATAGAGTGATTTGGAATTCCGGAACATTTAATACTGTTTAGGAATTTGGGTGTATGTACGTGCTCCAAAGCTGAAAAAGAATGATCAGACATACAAACTGTATCAGAACTCAAATATGTCTTCTCGGGACTATGATTGAGTGAAACCATATATTCATTGATCGACTCAACCATATCAAGAGTCGGAGCACGAATTGCTCTTTGCAGGAGGTAATCAATGTCATTGATATGGTTAAAGAAATTTGGATATGTACTTTCAACAATTGTCGATATTGGATCATCACAATTATTTATGAGAAGATCATCGGGGATAAGTTATCATGTTAATATAGAAAAACTTAATCAGACAACGATAAGTAATCATGTTAAAATATATAACAAAGTAAATTCATAGACGCAATCTTACTCACGATCTTCAAGTTCCACATTCATATAATTGTTGGTTTTATCACCTTGGTTATGGGATTCTACCTCACCATAACTTACAGCCTCTCCAATGACATCTATAATAATTTAAAAAATAATCAGGAGAAAGTTGATAAGACATTAAAATAAAAGAACTGCAAATTGAATACTTACCGAAGAGTTCACTTTCTTCAACATTAATTTTGTTTATCAAATACTCATAAGGTTTTAAGTCGAAGATAGTCATACCAAAAAGATGATCATTTGCTTCCTCGACAATCGTCTTATGAGTAAATGCCAACTTCAATTTATGTCGCGTGTATTTAAGTTTTGTATAATTTGGTCCAACCACAAATTTCTTCATAACGTACAAACCCAATTCTTTTATCTTTGATTTGAACATACGTATAAGTGATCGGCCAACAATCTTATGAATACGATCGCCCTAGAATCAAAAAATTCATATTAATACAGAGTCAGGCAAATAATCAGTCGTACAGTGTTGTAGTCAAACTTTTATGAAAAAATAACCGCAACTAAAAAAGAATGGACCTTTTCATCTTGAATAATTAATTCAAGGGAGACGGTGTTGTCTAGTTTTTTGCGGTCTGGAACGTGCCACAATCTCACTATTTGTACCTTCAAATTCCAATTCATCTTGTTACTCGATATATTGCAAATATAGTCAAATGCCGTCATATTTCTTCTTGTGAGCACGTGATTTTTGCCCTATATATGAATTATTCCCAAAAATTCAAACAAAATGATTTCTTTCATTATTTTACAATTTTGTGAATTTTGTGTTATTTTCTGTTAATTGTTTGCATTTTATTTGTGCATTTTAGTTCATATAAAAAATACAAAAATACATTGGCCATGTGTTTGGGATTTAATTTCATATTCTTAGTATTAATCAGTAGTTAAAATTGTTCACATATAAAGAAAATAACAAAAATAGTTCACTTTTTAATTGTTTTAATTGTGAATTCGTCACGAAATAGTTTTTAAACAATTTTAGGAGTTAATTAGTTTAACTTTGAATTATATTAGGTCTTTGTTTTAATTTTTACATTTTGAAAATCATGAAAATATAAATACAAATGAAAACATTGAGAAATAAAAGAAGAAAATTAGAAGGAAAATGCAGAAAAAGAAATAAAAAGGAAAACAATTTTACAAAAAAAAAAAAAAAAAAAGGGTTGCCTTTAATTGGAAAATCAAGTTGGGCCGTTTTGGCATTATTACCGTTTAGCCCAAATCGGTTACCCGCCCACATCAGCCCATAACCCGTTCCCCAAGCCCGTCCGAGTTCTGAGGCTTCCCAAACGACGCCGTTTAGGCGTCCATTAATCATAATTCATAACCATCGATTTTTCCCTGATCCAACGGCTTGTGTCAATTTTTGTTGAATAATAAAAGTGTCTGAATATTGTAGAGAAACCCTAAGACATTCACCTCCTTCCTCGTACATTCTCTGCAACTCCGCCGGAGTCGCCGCCGTCGGCGAACGTTACCGTCTCCAATCAACCTCAAAATTACACCACCAATGCCCCTCATTTCCCTCTTTCCAACCCTGCCTTTGGTTTCTTTCGAATCACAGCCAAACATCTCGAATAATTAATCAAAGGTTTTCCGTCCATGACACAACCCCTCCCAAACTCCACCAAATTTACACCCTAGAACCGCCTTCATCTCCTCTGTCAAACCCCCTAAGTTTCGTTCTTCGAATCCAACCGGAACCTTTCGAATTTTAATTTAAATGTTTCCGGCCAAAACCCTAAGTGTGCCAAATCGTGCCAAATTGGCACAATATGATACTTTCATCATCTGCATGAAGATTCCATCATCTAGGGCGTTCAAACATCATCAGAATTGGCCGACTTTGGAAAATAATGAATGGCCGGAGTTTCTTTATCAGTAAGTTTTGTTTTTCCTTTTTGTGTTCTTATTTTCTCCAGTTCTTACGAGTTTAGTTTATCTTTTGGTGCTAATAATTCAGTATTTGTTTAAAGTGGTTTTGATTCGTGTTCTTTTAGTTTAGTTTAATCCTAGTTAATCGTTGCTATTAGAGCAGATGTTTAGTCAGTTCCTGATTTTAGTGATTGTCTTTCCCCGTTAGTATCATTTTCTTTTAATTAATTTGTTGTTCATGGATTCTGCTCTAAATTCAGTGCAATTAGTATGTTTGTGTTAGTTTTAGCATAATTTCAGAATTGATTAGTGTTTGTGAACTGATGGAATAATAAGAGTTGGGTAGGGATTATGAGATTCTTGCTTTGTTAATTGACCCTGGATTAATCAGAGGAGAGGAGGGGGTTTGTTTAGTGATTTTAAAATATGTTCAGGGGTATATGGGTAATTGGAACTGGGTAGGAAGGTAATAGACTATGCTAGAACCTCTTAGATTATTCTAGAATGTGGTTTTAATATATGTTTCAGCAGAAATAGAGATAGTTACTTGTGTAGTAAGTTTTAAAATGAGGGACTAAACTGAAAATAAATAAGGACCTTAGAAGAAAAACCAAAATCTGATACTCACTCTTTGTGCCTATAAAAGGCAGGCACTTTGCCTTGTTCAGGGGCTTTTGGGAAGATCCAAATTCCCCCAGAATTCCCTCCCTTTGAGTTTCAGATCTTAGCTTGAAAATTCAAACCTTCAAAATCAAAATAAAAACCCTACGAAAACAGAAAAATCAAAAAAAGCTTTTACTGTTCCATTGCCTTTGCAAATTGTTTTCAATTCCTGTTAAAAATTCTCTGTTTCTACTATGATTTCGAGTCTGTTAAACAGCACTTAGAAGTTTGGCGACTAGTGCGAGTGCATTTGAGTCTGTTTGAGGTGGATTTTGGTTGAGTTCTATTCCAGTAAAAATTCAGAAGCATTTCAGTCAGTTTCGAGTTAGTCTGTGTACATTCGAGTAATTTCGGGGTTTGATTGTGTTGTTTGAGTCTTCTACTGGGTTCTGGAGTTGTTTTGGAATCGAAATTGTTATCCTTGCTGCTGGGTTGTGAAGCTGTCCTGAACTGCTACTGTTACATTGATTGTTGCTGACTTTCTCTTCTTCTCCATTGCATTTTGTATCTCCAGGTACATCTTCTGATTTCCTATGAACTATAGAAGAACTGATGTACCTCTGAGTTGAATTGAAATAGAAGCACCTGCCAGATCCGAGTTCATCTAAATGCTGTCTATAGTTGCTAGTTAAATAAATGCTTAGTACTTGTTTTTGCGTTATTATAATGACTGTTTGGACTGTGTTGTATGGACTATTTTGGACTGTTTTGCTTACTAGTTCATTCAGTAGTTCCTCTCCAGTAGTAATAAAATCGACTCAAGTAGCTTTGTATACTAAAAAACAGGTTCAGCGGGGTCCATTGGTTGTAGTGAAGGTGACTTAGCAGATTGTACTAATTAAATGCAAGATGTGGACTCATGTTTCTCTTGGTAGTTTATGCTAGGCAACAGTTTGAGTTGTACTAAGGATTAATACAATAGGCGTTTGGACAATATTTGGTAAAAGCTGAAATTTGAAGTTGACAATAAAAAGAGTATTTGTAAATTTGAGCTTACATACAATACAAATATCACTTGAAAAAGTTGAAAAACAGTGAGTATTTCATGAATAGAGGCTCTTTGTTTAATCTTAGGCATTTTAAGTCAAAACTCATTTAAAAGAAAGAATAAAAGAAAAGCAGTGGTAGGAGCTCAGTACGTACATTCCAAAAGGGCAGAGGCGGATTGAGGCTTTGAAGTTTATGAGTTCCTATAATTTCACCGAAGATCATCTAACTAATTATATATTTCACAAAAGTCACTTATCTCTTATTTATCACTGAAAAGTTACTCAAAATCAGAAGATTTTGTAGAAGCTTTAGTTGTTTTGGATTTGTGAAAACATAAAACAATGCATCTACAATTAGAATACAAATAATCTACAATTTATCTATATGATATCTACAAACTGGATACATTGAATTTTAAATCCCAATTCACATTTCAATTGTAGCATAATTGGCATTTTCGACATAATTGTAGAAGATTTGTAGAAGTTTTAGTCTTCCCAATCTATAATTTATCTACACTTTATCTACAATTCTACAATTTATCTACAATTTCTGGAAATATGTCTTCTTCTTCTTCTTCTTCTTCTTCTTCGAGTTTTAATCTGAAATTCAGTCCAAACCAAGTCTAATCTTCACCAAAACCCCTCAGAATTGAGATATAAACTCCTAAACATATTCCGAATTATTTAAAACAACATCCAATCCAAACAAATAATGATTTTTGAAAACCCAAATTTGAATTCAAAGCTTTCAAGCTTTTTAATGGCTATCAATGGTGGAAAATATATGGAAGAACAGATTTTTTCAACTTTGAGTTGTTAAAACTCGAAAATTTGAATTGTTCGTTCTTTTTTTTTTTCGAGAATTTGAATTGTAGTTCTGGAAACACGTTTTCTTTTATTCAATAAGTTTATAATGATCATGGCTCAAAATTTTCCACGCAGCTACAATGTTGCAAGAAAAGATTGCAAGTCTGCAGCACATGAAGGAACAATATGGTAATGGTAGCGCTTGTTCGATAGCAAAACAGCAAGATAAATCAAGATAAATGCCAAAGGATCAAATTGCAACGTAGAATCAATTAATACCAAAATTTTCTCCTTAATTTTAGCGCGTTTTTAGGGAATATTCTGCTCTTTTAATGCCTAATAGTCGAATGGTATATAAATTGTAGTTAAAGTGTGGACTGGGCGGGTAATTAATAAACTATGCACATTTAGGGTAATAAGGTTTCCTATACCACATATGAAACTTTATTACTCTCAATGTTTAAAGTTTTATTTAATTACAAACCCGTATACCAAATTACCAATTCTATACCATACTTAATTAAGGGTCTAATTAATGGGCTATTTTTACTCCTTAATTAAAGGTATCCATATCTAATTAATGGGCAGTTTTTACTCCTTAATTAAAGGTATCCATATATCTCACGTTTCTAATTCTCTCTCCTTACCCCTCACCCACGTTTTTACCCATACCCCACATTCATTTTACCATTTTCCCTCTTCTGTAACCAAACAAAATTCCCTCTTTCTGGAAAGTGATTTGTTTGAATTCCGTTTCGACGTCACCTGGTCGAAAGGTTGCAGGCATCACCATCGTGGCCATCAAGTGTCATAAAACAACATGGTCGATATGTTAGTGTCGATCCAATTAATGGAAAAAGATGTGATACTAAATCACTTCTAAACTTCTTCTCATATTTCTTGATTGGAATGTTATGAATTGCTATTTTGGCATCTTTTATTTGTAGTTTTTTGTAGAAGTTTTGTAGATGAAGAACTAATTGTAGGAATGTGACATCCACAATTAATCTGCAAATTATCTGCAAAATTTTACAAAAACTATAAATTAACTACATTAAACCTACATTATAACTACAATCTGGAAACAATTTACACATGAAAGTTCTTCAAGTTGGAATTGACCACAGCTACGTTTCTTGTTTTCTTGAAAGAAATTTTGTAGTAAATCCATACAATAATAACGCCAAATACTGGCGGTGGCTGTGGCCAACACCAATTTGGTACATATACAACCCTGAAGATTTCATTAAGGAGTAGTCATGGGCCTTTGACAAGGATGAAGATCGAATAAGAAAGGTTGGTTTATTTGTAGTTTTTTTTTTAGAAATTTTGTAGATGAAGAGAAAATTTTGTAGTCTAACATTTTTTTCCAACATAGATTATAGTTTAATTGTAGTATAAATGTAGTAATTTTATAGATATCCTTAAAAACAATACAACTTTATACAATACTTAAATTGATTTGTAGTTTATTTGTAGAAATTTTGTAGATAAGAGAAAATTTTGTAGTCAACATTTTTTTTTTCAAACATAGATTGTAGTGTAATTTTAGTATAAATGTAGTAATTTTGTAGATACCCTTCAAAATAATACTGCTTTATACATACTTAAACGGATTTGTAGTTTATTTGTAGATTTTTTGTAGAAAATTTATAGATTAGGAGAAAATTTTGTAGTCAACATTTTTTTTCAACATAGATTGTAGTTTAATTGTAGTATAAATATTTTCTATAATGAAGTATTTCTAGTGTTTGCTTACATTAAGATCTGGATAATTTTTCACCAAGTATATGTTTTCCACCAACTGGATGAACGTGATTTCCCATAATCTATGAATTGTAGTCATTTTCATTACAGATTCCAGCTCTTTTCCGTATCAGTTGCTTCAATTAACATTTAAATAGTACGTGATACCTATGTTGTTGAAAGGTAGCGAGAACTTAATGAGAATTGATATTGCAAAATAAACTATTTTCAGCAGAATCCATCGTTATGGAAATCGTTTTCCTCCAACCACTAATAATCATTAATTTCTCTTCAGGCGCCTAATTTGGAATATGAAATAATATTTAGTCCCAAATTTTTAGGCGCCTAATTTGGAAGGAATAAGCTATTCAAATATTTATTTCAGATTTGTAAGCACCTAATTTGGAAGGAATCAGCTCTTAATATTGGGTATTTAATTTATGGTATAAATTTGTAGGAATAATATAAATATAGTGGGTAATAATGGAATTATGCACATTTTTAATAATAAGGTTTCATATATGGTATAGATAGGAAAAAATCCCAAATAGAAATACTTTTTGAGTCTTCACCCCGGAGGGAATAATCATAAATATGTACTCGTATTTAGTGTGCATATCACATCAATAATAGCGTGACATGTGTCATTTGTATAATCTTTTATCATCTAATTATAATAGTGTTATTTTAGTGATATGAGTATGAGTAAATTTTTCTTTAATTTTATTCAAGACATTTGTGCTAAGTGACCTTTACTTATCAAGGATTTAATCACGAAATATATTCCCTTTTTAATTCTATTTTCCCTCTGCTAGTTGTCTTGCCTTTTTCTTTTTTCTGATGAGACAAAAATGAGAGATATTGATACTCAAGGATATAATTTTACACCTATGTAATAGGTTACTGGTCGCACCTTAACAAATCAGAAATCGATGAAAGAAGACCTTATAATTGAATTATCTCTTGAGAAACTTTCAAAATAGTAAAATAGTAAGGAGGGAAAATGCAAGTTTGGTTCACGAATGCAAGTTTGGTTCGGTTCACGTAGCATTAGGGGAGGTTCAAGGCATAGGCCAATAAAACCTTTAATTGCTTAATTTTTTACTGTTAAGGTTAATAGTTTATTCCATCGATCCATAATAAGTAATTATTTTACTTTTTTATTTTAATCCAAAATAAGTGTCCATTTACGTAATCAAGAAAAATTAATTTTATTTTATAAAACAGTGAAATAAACGAGAGAGTATTAAACAATTTTCTGCTTGCCTTTTTGAATGTATACCAATGCATACAATTTATAAGCTAAGAGAATAAAATAATAAAAGGATCCTATAAAAGTGCCTGACTAGTGTTGGCTAAAGGAATGACAAAATGACTACCTAAGGAATCCTATATAACAAACTCATGTGGGAATAGAAGGATCCAAAATGTGGATCTAATATTTTAACTCTATCTAATTGATGTGTCTGTACAAATTGAGCAGATGACCCAATTGTCACTAAATAAGCAGGCGGCCCTACTGTCTTATTTGTTAGGGGCCCAAGTGTTGAATTAAACATCTTTGAATATATCAAACCTTTACCTTTTCCTTCTTCTCCATTAACGTCTTCTTCATCTTCTCCATTAATACCAGAGTTAACACCCCTCCCCCCACAAGTTGGAGGGGAAAGAAGAGACCCCCAACTTGCCAAGAATCGAAAAATGAGAAGGCCCTGACAAAGGTTTTATGAGGATATCAGCGAGCTGGGAAGAAGACGGAACAAAATTTAGAGAGATCAATCCAGAGAGAAACTGTTGGAGCACAAAGTGACAATCGAGTTCCACATGTTTTGTGCGTTCGTGGAAGACGGGATTGCGAGCCATATGTAGAGCTGCCTGACTATCAGAGTGAATAGGAATTGGAAGAGTCGGAGGTGCCGATAGATCTTGAAGGAGACGGTTCAACCAGGTCAATTCAGCAACAAGGCGACGCATTGAGCGATACTCTGCTTCCGCTGAAGACAAAGAGACGGAAACTTGCCTTTTGGACTTCCATGAAATGGGTGAACCTCCAAGACTTATGAAATACCCACTGATGGATCTTCTAGAATCAACACACGAAGCCCAATCGGCATCACAGAAGGCAAGAATGGAAAATGAGGGATCTTTGCTCATAAAAAGCCCTTGGGCAGGATTAGTGCGCAGATAACGTAGAATTCTAAAAGCAGCTGAAAAATGGGGAACTCGGGGAGTTTGCATAAACTGAGATAGATGTTGAACCGCAAATGCAAGATCTGGTCGGGTATGTGCTAAATAGTTGAGCTTGCCAATCAAGCTACGATAATAAGTAGGATCAGATAGTAAGTCACTAGTGTCAATGGAGAGCTTGCAAGAAGGATCCAAGGGAGAAAAGACCGGAGGAAGATGATCACAATTGAACTCAGAAAGGAGGTCAAGAGTGAACTTGCGCTGACTGATGATGACGCATTGTGGTTCTTGAAGTATTTCCAAACCTAGGAAATAATCTAAGTCCCCCAAATCTTTGACTTTAAATTCATCATTCAAGAAATCTTTTAATTTTGCAATCTCTAATGGATTATTTCCAGTGAGTAAAATGTCGTCGACATAAATAGCTACAATAGAAATTGAGTCCCCTGATCTCTTATAGAATAGTGAATAATCATTGAGTGATGAAGAATAACCTTTAAAATTTAAGGCAGCTCCTAATCGAGCGTACCACTGTCGTGAAGCCTATCGCAAACCATATAATGATTTTTGGAGTTTGCAAACAAGATTAGGATTTGTGGAAGTCAGCCCATTAGGAAGCTTCATGTAAACTTCTTCTTGTAACTCACCATGTAAAAAGGCGTTATTCACATCTAATTGAGAAATAGGCCATCCCTTTTTTACTGCCACAGTGAGAATGCATTTAATTGTGGTCATCTTGACCACTGGTGAATAGGTCTCATTGAAATATATGCCTTCTCGCTGAATATCCCCTCGAATGACCAATCGTGCCTTTAATCTTTCAAGAGTTCCACCCGATTTGTGTTTCACCTTGTAAACCCATTTACAAGGTAAAGCCTTCTTATCGGATGGCAATTCAACCAACTCCCAAGTTTGGTTTTCCTCCAAAGCTGCAAGTTCAGAATCCATGGCTTTCTGCAATCCAGGGTGCATAGCAGCTTGAGAATAGCTTAGTGGTTCAGTGATAGTAGAAATAGTGTTGAGTAGTTGTTGGTTTGAAACTGAAAGAACTGCAAATGGGAATATAGGGGGACTAAGGGGATGAGTGAAACAGGCAGCAGTCAAGTTAGTGAGATAAATGGAGTCACAAACAAAATCATTCAAATATGCAGGCCTGTTATGTTCCCGTTGTGATCTTCTGGGAGCAGGAATAGGATAATGCGATGTAGGGGTGGAAACAGTAGGTGTAGAGGGAGGAGAAGGTGAGGAAATAGTAGAAGAGGGATCATGAGAAGAGGGGATAGAAGGAACTGGTACAATAGAAATAAGAGTTTTAGTGAAGATGGGATTTGAGAAAGACGAAGAAGAAAATGGAAATTCAGTTTCATGGAAAAATTCATCTCTCGAAACAAACACCTTTCTAGTTTCTTGGTTCAAAAGTTTGTATCCTTTCTTTCCTGTTGGATACCCTAGAAAAATACAAGGCATAGCTCTAGGTTCAAATTTGGCCATATTGTGTGGTAAAGTAGAAGCATAACAAAGACACCCAAAATATCTAAGGAAGCTATAATTGGGAGGTTAGCCTTTTCTCTGTTAGGCTCCTGTAAGGGCGGGTATGAGAAGGGTCCCCTTCTCCCTTGTCAAAGCTTAGTTATTCATGAATGAGAACTCGTTTTGCTTGTTGGCTGACTTTTTGCCAAAAATGAGTTCGTATGGTGTTTTTCCATTTAGGATAGAAGATGGGAATCTATTGAAGAGAAAAGTAGCAGTGAGTAAACATTCTCCCGAGTAAATAATAGGAAGTTGAGATTGATACAGTAAAGCCCTAGAAGTTTTCAAGAGATGTCTATGTTTCCTTTCAACGATGCCATTTTGTTGAGGAGTAGCAGTGCAAGAGGTTTGGTGAATGATTCCTTGTGAAGCAAAGAAATCAGAAATAGTAGAACCTCCTCCCAATTTAATGCATTGTCAGACCTGATGACCTTAACCTTAGAATGAAATTGCCTTTCGACCATAGCTAAAAAATACTTTAACAATGGAAAAGCATTACTCTTAGCACTCAAAAGATAGGTCCAAGTTGCCCTACTATAATCATCAACTATGGTAAGGAAGTATTGTGAGCACGTGATTTTTGCTTCACGGAGACTGTAAGCACGTGATTTTTGCCCTATAAGAGAATTACTCCCAAAAAATTCAAAAATAAAATGATTTTTCTTTGGTGTGCAATTTTGTGATATTTTGAAGAATTATTTGTATTTGTCTGTGCGTGTTTATTCGCTAAATTAATAAAAAATACAAAAATATGTTGCATTTTGCATGTAGGATTTAATTCTACAATTGATAGTAATTAAAATTGTTTTACAAAAATTAAAAATTACAAAATAGGCATCGTTTACATTTTTAGCATTTAATGTCCAAATATACAATTTTATGCTTAATTAATACTTAATTGTGCGTTAATTGTTATTGGGAGTTAATTTGCGCCTTTATAACTTAATTAGTTCTTAATAATAGTTTAAGTATTTTTATAATTTAGTTTTAGAAAAATAAAAGAAGAAAAGAGAGCGAAAATATAAAGAAAGTCGGAATTGGGCCTCTTCTTCAATTTCAAGCTATAGGCCCAAAAAATGGCCCAATCTTCCCTACGACCCAGTCCATTTCGAACTGGGTCGACCCAGTCCATAACCCAAAAGATCCAAACCCCTTTGTCTTACATTTTACAACACAAAACAAAAGAAACAAGAAGAAAAAACCCTAAAAAGACTAAGAAGTCATCCGCCCCCCTCCTATCTTCTTCTTCTTCCTCAAGTTTCTCCAAGGTCATCCATGGCTTCCCCCTCAAAGCTCAACCATGGCTGCCCAACGTCACACTCACACACGCACAACCCCTCGTCGGACCACCCAAATCGACCCCCGTCCGCCATTAAAACCAAACGACCACCTTCAAACTTCGACATCCATGGTTGTCCCCCCCTTGTTTCTTCGTCGTCTTCTTCACCACGTCCAGTCATGGACGACTTCAAACAGCCCCAAGCAGCCATGAACGAGCAGCCATGACGAGCAGCAATGACTCCCAGCAGCTACACCATCTTCGTCGCGTCCAAACAACCATCGTCGCAGCTGTTTCTGCGTCATCCATGTCGCCGCTGCTGCGTCCTTTTTGTCCGCCATTGCTGCTGTTTTTGTCCTCCATTGCTGCTGTTTTTTGTCCTCCATTGTTGCTGCTTTTTGTCCTCCATTGTTGCTGCGTTTCCACTGCTCCATCGACGACGAACAGCTCGTCGACCTTCACCAAACATGCTTGCCGCTGCTGCTGTTTTTTGCCTTCATCTTCTCTTCGTCTTCGTCGTCATTTGTTCGAGCTTTGGTCGAGGCTCGGACAGATTTGTTTACAATCAAAGTTCTTCGTTGATTCATCTTCGGTTAGTTGTTTTTGAGTTTTATTTTGTCCATATTTCGTTTTTATATTTCTCGAAGTTAAAATCGTTAAAGAATTCAATTCTTGTTTTGTTCGTTGTTCATCGTTGAAATCATTTTTCTAGTTTGTTCATGTTCATGTGCTTTGTTAAATTAATTTTCAGATTTCAAAATAGAAGTTTAATTAGTTGTTTTCATATTCATTTCATGTTTGTATTATTGTTTAAGTGAATATTTGTTAGTTTGATGTTTGTTAGATTCAAATTGAAATTTAATTAACTATTTCTTCAATTTGTTTCATGTGTTTATGTATTGTTGGAAATTGTTAATATTGTTAAGTTCAAGCTTAAGTTCATAATTGTTTATTCGTCAATCTTGTTATTTGTCTAAAAAGAATTTAGTTGTGTTAAAGGAAATATATTGATTTAATCATTTAATCCGTCATGTTTGTTGCTAAAATATTGTTCAATCAAATTTTAGTTGTTCTTTGTTGTTCAATTTGTGTTCATGTGATTTGTTGTTGAAATGTTGTTGAAATCATGTTCATGTGCTTCGTTGTTGAAATGTTGTTAAAATCGTGTTCATGTGATATTGTTGTTATGATGTTCATCCGTGTTCATATTGTTGTTTGAACATTGTTAGAAATTGATCATATTGTCTATATTTTGGTTAAGTTTGATTAATTGATGTGTTATAGCTGATGGGTAGTTTGGTAAATTTGTAGTACGTTCAGGGGTAGTTTGGTAATTTCAGTAAGGTCAGAGGGGGTAGTTTAGGAATTATACATTTTGAAATTGTTTATTTGAAGCATGAGGGACAAAATAAAATGGGGTGGGTTGTGATATAGTTGTTTAATATAAAGGGGGGACAAGATTTAATTTAAAGGGGAATCTTGCATTATTTTAAATGAAGCACGGGGGACAAAATGAAATGGGGTGGTGTGATATGTTTATTTAATATAATGGGGATGAGTGGGAAGATAATGAGTTTGGTAGAGAAAATGGGTTGATTTTAATTGATTAAAAGATTTATGGGATGGGTTATAAGAAGTCTTGAAATCAGAATAAAAAGAGGAGGACAAGAGAAATACACAGACAGGAAAAAAACGGGAGAGAGAAACAAATCTGAAAATAAGAGAGAGAAAAGGGCTGAACATTTAAGAGATAGAAAA
Source organism: Nicotiana tabacum (assembly GCF_000715075.1). Lineage (NCBI taxonomy): Eukaryota > Viridiplantae > Streptophyta > Magnoliopsida > Solanales > Solanaceae > Nicotiana > Nicotiana tabacum. The sequence continues at coordinate 193,526,920 of NC_134087.1, forward strand.
TTCCGAAAAATATTTAAGCTTTCAAATATAAAAAAAACTAAAAAAAATATTCTGTTTTCTTTTGTTGTTTGAAATCAGAATTAATTGTTGTTTCATAAAAGCTGGAAGCTTTTGTTTTTTTTGGATTACTACTCCACCGGTCTGTTACTGGGTTGTTACTGTTGCTGGGCTATTGTTGCTGTGTTGTACTGATTTTACTGCTGTTGCTGATTCTCATATTCATTTTCTTTTGCTTCCAATATCAGGTACACAACTGAAAAGCTGTTTATTGTAATCCGAAATATGAAGCGTGAATACATATGAAGAATGAAAATTTGAAGTTTTAATTTCGTTTTTATTTCTTTGTTCCTTTTGTTGATTGTATTTAAGCTATTTCATGAATTACTAAATAATAACTGGAATAAGAAAATAATATCATAAGTTAGTCTGTAATAAATCAGTTCGGCAAAATAGGTTAATTCACTAGTTATGAAGGCTTCAAGATTATAGGTTGATCATGAACAAGTAGCTAAATTTAGCTAAGACACGAATTTAAATTAAACATCGTAAATTAGGCATTAAGGCATGACTTGAGCTTAAGCAAGATTAAGAGAACGTTTAAGTCTAATAAACTTTCTAATAAGCTTTAGTAATTATGGTTAAATCTAGTTTCAAATGATTGTGAATAATTAATCTCAATAATTTTTTTTTTAAAAAAAATAACAATGCTGAGTTTTAATCTAGCTATATTTGTTTATTTTGAATATTAGTTGTTGAATTTTTATTTTATTTATAATTTCGAAATTAAGAGTGAAATTCTTTTTTCATCAATATTTGTATTAATCAAGCAATTAGCATGTCATGTCTTCTTAAAATAATAAAAGCTAGTAATAAATTAGGATTTTCTTTCTTTATTTTAGAGACTCATTTTTATAGAAAAATGTAGTCGTTTTAAGATTTGTCCAAATAAATGAGATGAGCCTCGCTTAATGAAATGTATAGATTGCGGGGCCCTCAATAAATGTACATTTAATCGCTTAGAATTAGGGAGGAGCCGTTTTAGCAAATTTCACGGCCCTACCCAAAATAATGATACGCTAGACTCTTTAGGCGCGATTTAATTAATTTTACCTTCTTAAACTCGGATGCGCATTTCATGCGACCCAAATCTAAATCCTAAAACATTGAATAAAAATGTGTTCCGGATTGCAGGTGCATTTCATGTGACGTAATCCAAAGACATGTTTTAAACGATGTTCACAATTTTTTTTAAAAAATAATAATAATAATAAAGTGGTAAAGAGTTAAAATTGGCACATCGGTTCATAATTGTATTAAAATCAGATAAATAAGCCAAATATGACAATTGAGCGACCGTGCTAGAACCACGGAACTCGGGAATGCCTAACACCTTCTCCCGGGTTAACAGAATTCCTTATCCGGATTTCTGGTTCGCGGACTGTAATATGGAGTCATTCTTTTCCTCGATTCGGGATTAAACTGGTGACTTGGGACACCCTAAATCTCCCAAGTGGCGACTCTGAAATAAATAAACAAATCCCGTTTCGACTGTCCTTTAATTGGAAAAAAACTCCTTGTACCCTCGCGGGGGCGGAAAAAGGAGGTGTGACAGCTCTGGCGACTCTGCTGGGGACTTAACCCAGAACCAGTGGTTCAGGGTTAGAAATTCGAGCTCATATAAATTTTTATATTTGGTTTTATCTGATTTTTACATGTTTGAGCCTAATGTGCTAAATGCTGCTTTTACCGCTTTGATATTACGTGAACTGTGTATAAACTGTGCCGAAACCCATCTCCTCTCTGAGTCTTCTAAATCATGAAGAAGGGTGTACTTCGTACGACTTCTTTTCTGTATAGTGTAAAATCCCAATTTAGAATGAGGTTCGGACAAGTTGCTAAGCCGGTGAAGCTTTTGTATTCCCGGTACGCTACCCCCCCTCGGCTCGAGCTGTCCGCTCGGGTAAGCCAGGTCTAGAACAAACACCCAGGTTCTAAACCTAGTATAACAAAGCCACATGCCGGATCCCTAGTAGGAACGTTTGTTTGCATCACGTGCATCTGACTTTGGAGGCTCAACACAGGGGTTGGGTCTGTCTAGGACAGGTGCACCAAAAATGAAAATGACCATCCTGATGCATCTTACTTGTTACTACTTGCGCATTAATTTGATACGGACTTGTGTGTTGACTGACTTGTGAATATCAGGAATAATATTTTGAAAAAAAAGAAATAGCGGTTAGGGAATTGATTGTTTATTTTGAAAAGAAAACAAATGCCCAAATACTGTCAAAACTCTGCCGAAATTTTGAGAAAATGAAAAAAAAATGTCTTATTAGTTTGTTTTATTAAAAGCTAAGAAAAGAAAAAAAAAGAGTCGTTGTTCTGTTTTGTTTTTCAAAAAATAAAAATAGAAAAAAATATATAGTTTGTATTGCCATGAAAATGAAAAAGAGTCTTATTTTTAAAATGATTTTTTTATTATTTATTTGCTTATGAAAATGCAAAAAAATAAAAAAATAAAAAAATCTTTCATTATTTGTCGCAAATATATATATAAATCTGAAAAGTTTTTTTTTATTTCCAAAAAATATATATATCTTTATTTGTTGCAAAGAGTATTTGTCTTGCCAAGAAAATTCAAAGTAAAATTCCAAAAAAGATATGTCTTGCAAAAAATAATATAAATATCTTTATTTTCCATTGTTGATAAAACAAAAATAATAAAAATGTTTTTTTTTTTAAAAAAAAAACCGAAAATATTTTGATACTTCTTTCAAAATTGAAAAGAAAATTCAAAATTCAAAAAATATTTTTTAGAAGCATTTCTTTTATCAAAAGTAAAATTCCAAAAATATTTTCTTTTTTTTTCTTTAGAATAAGAAAAAAAAACAAATGGAAATTAAAAAAAAAAAAAAACTTCCTTTTACTTTTGAAATTCTCAAAGTTCAAATCAAAAGAAAAGGAATTTTTACAAGTCTTTCTTTCAAAAAGAAATCAATCAAAAAAAAAAAAATATATACTTATATATATACTTCCTTTCTTCTTTTGAAGCAGTTCTTTCACAGTTCCAATTAAAATAAAATATATTAGTTCATTTACTTATTCGCGAGGCTCGAACTACGCGGGTTTGATTCTCACCGGATGTGAGATACGTAGGCAACCCTCATCGGGTCCAACCTCACCTTTTGCTAAAATAACCAAAAATCAAAAATTTTAATCTTGTCATGAATAAGTCGGGTGGTGTCCAACCTCCCCTTTTGCTAAAATAGCCAAAAAAAAAACATGTGAAAATTTTAATTTTGTCATAGAGAAGTCAGGTGACGCTGTTTTATGAAGACATAGCCGAATGTTCCCGAAAGGGACGCCGGGAGGCTGACTTTGCATAAACAGCCACCTTCGGGTCATTTTTAAGATTTTGTCCAGTTGACCCACACAACCTTAAAAATCTTCGTCCCCGAGGCATTGAAAGGCCGTGTTTGCAATATTGACTTTTCTAATTCGAAAAATGATAAAAAGAGTCATAAATAAGTCGGGTGATGATGTTTTGTCAAAAATAGCTGAATGTTCCCGAGAGGGACGCCGGAAGGCTGACTTTGCATAAACAGCCACCTTTTTGGGTCATGTTTAGGATTTTGGTCTAGTTGACCCACACAGCCCTATAAATCTTCGTCCCCGAGGCGCTGAAGGGCCGTGTTTGCAACATCAGGTTTTTAGTATAATTTGAAAAGAAAAAAAAAGAGTCAGCGGTCAGGTGAATACCGTTTGGATTTTTTAGTCAAAATAAGCCGAGCCAACTTCGACCGCGTCTTGAACCGTTCTTGCCGAAATAGCCTTAGAGTATCTGTCAGTTGTCGAAAGGTTATTTTCGTAAAAGAATGGACAAGTATGTAAAGTGTCATAAAATAATCCTCCCCGGCCTCAAATTCATGTGAAATTTGGAAGGGGCCACATTTGCAAAAATAACCGTTTGGTTGCATTTGTCAAACGGGGAAAGAAACTGGCCGTTTGTAAATCTTTTAATTAGAATATGTGAGTTGTTTGATTTTCCAGCTTGTAGGTCATCTTCAAACCTTTGAAACCCAGTTTGTTTTAACATGAAAATTGAAAAAAAAAATGTTTAGCATTCTTTATCTTTTATTGGGTCCGAACTACGCTCGGTCTGATTCATGCGGGGTCATGATACGTAGGCAATCTCCATAAGATTCGACCACCACTAAAATAAAAAAAATATAATAATAAATAAATAAAAGAGAGTGTGGAAGATTTTCAGGGGGCACAATTGTCTAACTGCTTAGGTACATTGTATCTCTGATACATGATTGTCTGTCCAATGCCCTAACACTAACGTGATGGCTTCCCTTTGATGTGTCCATATATAGAAAGTGGTTGGTTGTGGTAACTCCTCCCTGCAAAGCAAAATCAAAGGACAATGGCTCAGAACCGCAGAACCGAGTGGATCGGTACTGATGACCGACAACAATTGGTCGAACAGAACAACAGGTTGGTAGAAGAAGTGAAAATGCTGAGACAGCATGTGGCAGACATGTATCAGGCATGGATAACGGGAAAAGCACCACCCCCTCCACCGCCAAGCCTCTTGAACTCGGTCATTTCCTAAGCACCCAACACCATAATGGAAGATTCTCCATACTCTCCATCCCAACCCATTTATGGCAGCTTTCCCAGCTATCTGAGTAGCTCCATCACTCTTCAATGTTTCTCCGCTCCCCAACACCACTTCTTTCCCCGTGACCTCAAAAGCCATACCTCACTTCCCAGGTACCCGACTCCACGAAATGCTTACCCACCCATACAAGCCTACCAAAAGCCATCTGGATCAGGTTTCCGGCCCCGTCAACATGCAAGAATGAAGAGGTTGCTGAAACGAGAAAAGGCTCTCACCCCTATCGGGGTATCTTATGCCAGTCTGTTTGAAAGGCTAAGGCATGCTGGCTCGATTGAACCACTCCCCGCATGTACTCCAAATCCACTTGCAAGGAGCTTTGATCCGGCAGCGCGATGCGCCTACCACTCCAATGTCATAGGGCACAACATTGAGAGCTGTCATAGTTGGAGAAGGGAAGTAGAGAAAATGATCCAAGAATGGCGGGTTGTGATTAATAACAGTGACATGGTGCACTCGAGCCCCCTCAAACTTGCCGACGGATGTTGATGATATTAAAGCTGGTAATGGTCTTGGCAGTATCGATGCAAAGCTCAGTGGCTAAGATGCCAGTCTTGATAAAGTGGAAGGACGCTCTGTTCCTTGGTTAACAAGAAAGAAGCTTGTGGTGGCTTATTTTGTTGACATTTATGTTGTTCGGATTATTAGGGTTATAAGTCGGATATTGTCTTGTCCAGTTTGTTTTAGGATTTTGTTCTGGACTATTTTGTTTGTTTTGTTATTTAAACCATTTCACCAGTAGTCTAATACAAAATCCGGTCTTTCTTTATTTCCAGTCATCTCTTTGTTTAGTCCTTTTATCATTTTTGTTCAGTGCCGATTCTAGTGACATGACATGCGCACACAGTTTGGGCCTAACTTTAAAAGTTAATCGTAAAACCCTGGAAAGGCGATCAGACCATTTAAAGGAAATAAGAACGGTTTGGGATTATTTGAAGCCCGAGTCATGTGGAACTGGGGCAAGTTAAACACAAAGAAAACCGTTAAAATCAAGATTTGCCAAATTGGCGTGAGGGTCATTCATGATAATGAGACTGTCGCCCAACGATGTTTTAGAAATAACAAAGGGAAAAGCAAATGTTTAACATAATTGTCAAGCCCAGCACCGTCGGAAGAGACTATAAATCTATTATTTGTTGTGTTGTTTGCATTTGGCATGTTTTGAAGACTGGAATGACGAAGGCATTTTGTTCTGCTACCTAAACACTTTATCCTTCGTTACCCCTTTTGAGCCTTACTTATTTTTCTTTCATACCCCTCGTTCGGAATCAGTAAAAACGACTAGAAAACGCGAGCATGGCATGAAAACATGAAAAAAAAAGAAAAAAAAAACAACAAAACGAAAAAGAAAAGAAAAGAAAAGTGATAACAAAAAAAAAGAAAGTCAAATGAAAACAGAGGAATTGGGAACTACGTTTGACCTGATTCCTCAAAGAGGATACGTAGGCGCTTCACGGCTCGGTCATAGTTTTGAAAAAAATATAAATCAATCAAGTAAAATATCCCCAAGCAAGAAAAAAATTTAATAAATAATCCCCAAGCAAGAAACTGGGGCAAGGGTTGCGCTTGTGGTAAGCAAAATTGGTTCCGAATGTTGTAATTTTAAACCTCCAATTTATTTTGTTTTGAGCCTTTAATACCCTTTCTTTCTAAGCCTATCCAAAAAACCCACATTACGGTCCAAAGAAAGACCTTCTGATCAGTCTGCAAAAGATGCCAAGTCAGACAAATGAGAGTCTTACCGGTGAACATAACACTCTGTTCCACAACAGAAAGGACTCTAATCTCCAGCAGAGAGAGTCATACCGGCAACACTCCAAATCCCCAGCGGGAAAGTGATACAAATGAGAGAGTCTTATCAGTGAAAATCTTCACGGACACCATAAGGCGATGAAAGCTGAGAGAAAAACCAAAATGAGAGAGGCTTGATAGTGAAAACCCTTCGGGCACTACAAGTCGAATAAGATTAGGAATCAGATGGAGAATTGCCAATTGAAGGTCTTGAAAGACGATTGGCGGCAGAGGATAGGCCACATGTGCATGTCATGACCATTAGAGTCGTTGTTTTCGTTTGATAGGTTTTTATTTATAGTTTCTTTTGTAAAAGAGTCATCGTTTCCTTTGTCTTTTATTTTGTTTCTTTTATCTTTCTCCTTTCATAGAAAAACTCCCCAATAGAGTCTGTCTGGTCATAACAAGTGTGAATTGACTTCAAAATATGTCATCAGCTTCCCAATTATACAAAATGAGATCTGACTAGTGCATCCAAATGGTATAGTCCCGGAGGAACAAATGCGAGGCCAGTGTCAAGAAAATATCCCCAGCAAAAGGGAATTGACAAAAGGATTGACGAGTGTCAAAAGGGATATCCTTGCCAAAACCAAAGTTATAAACCTCAAGGCCAAAACCCGTAGGCAAATCAAGGAGAGCAATGAGCATGATTTGGGAAATTCATACTAGGACTAAAAGGTCGGGGAAATGCCAGCTTCCGAGCTATGTCACAAAAGAAGACGGATATCCCCAACAGGAAGGGATTATCCCCAGCACATAATATCTTCCCCAACAAGTTGTGGAACGCAGAGCAAGGAAGGAGAAAGGGAAAAGCCATCCCAGTAGGGGTATCACAACCAACCACCATGTTTTAAACTAACAAATTTTGTTTGATTTGAAACAGGTAAATGAAATGGCATTGATGCCAGAAATGCATGCCCCAAGGGATATTATCAAACTGGGGCAGAAAATTTTCCTTCCGCTTAGAAAATTTTCTGGAAGTCAGGTACCCATGCGGGGAAGAATAAAGATAACACCAGTCTCAAGGGAAGTGGTCTTAGAACCAGTGTTGCCCCCAACATAATAAGTTTCTATGGAGGAAGTTGTTCCCCAACAAAGGGATGAAACTTGAGCTCAGTGAAGCACTAGTTCTGAAAGAATCAGAATCCCCCAACGGTGTTATCCTCGACAGCGTTATCCCCAGCTGATAACATTTTACCCCCCAACAGGTAAGTAAATAATTCCCCAACAGTGTTATCCCCAGCAAGTATTCGAGGTAAGACATTTTCAAGTCTTAAGGGTATTTTGGGTTCATCCGCCCTCGAATAGGATATTTTGGGTTCATCCGCCCTCGAATAGGATATTGTGGGTTCATCCGCCCTCGAATAGGATATTGTGGGTTCATCCGCCCTCGAATAGGATATTTTGGGTTCATCCGCCCTCGAATAGGATATTTTGGGTTCATCCTCCCTCGAATAGGATATTTTGGGTTCATCCGCCCTCGAATAGGATTTTATTTTCAAAGTTGTTGTTGAAGCCAGGCGCCCACCTGAATAACGAGAGGAATACTTTTCTTGTCTGTCCATTGCATATTTTAGGCGCCCACCTGTATAACAAGGGAATACATTCCACGCCTTTGCCAATAGGAGACGCACTTCCTAAGTCTAGTTCCGCCAATAGGAGACGCACTTCCTAAGTTAGTTTCACCCATAGGAGACACATTTCCTCCTAAGTTTAGTTTTACCCATAGGAGACGCATTTCCTCCTAAGTTTAGTTTACCCATAGAAGACGCATTTCCTCCTAAGTTTAGTTTACCCATAGGAGACGCATTTCCTCCTAAATTTACTTTTACCCACATGAGACGCATTTCCTCCTAAGTTTAGTTTTACCCACAGGAGACGCATTTCCTCCTAAGTTTAGTTTTACCCACAGGAGACGCATTTCCTCCTAAGTTTAGTTTTACCCATAGGAGACGCATTTCCTCCTAAGTTTAGTTTACCCATAGGAGACGCATTTCCTCCTAAGTTTAGTTTACCCATAGGAGACGTATTTCCTCCTAAATTTACTTTTACCCATAGGAGACGCATTTCCTCCTAAGTTTAGTTTACCCATAGGAGACGCATTTCCTCCTAAGTTAGCATTGAAGTTGGGAGCCCGCCCATATAACAGAGGCATACATTTCTGTCCTTTTACTTTCTGTTCTAGGTCGCCCACCAGTAAAATGCGGGAATACTTTCTGTTCTAGGTCGCCCACCAGTAAAATGCGGGAATACTTTATGTTCTAGGTCGCCCACCAGTAAAATGCGGGAATACATTTATGTTCTAGGTCGCCCACCAGTAAAATGCGGGAATACATTTCAGTTCTAGGTCGCCCACCAGTAGAATGCGGGAATACTTTTAAGTTCTAGGTCGCCTACCAGTATAATGCGGGAATACATTTCAGTTCTAGGTCGCCCACCAGTAAAATGCGGGAATACTTTTAAGTTCTAGGTCGCCCACCAGTATAATGCGGGAATACATTTAAGTTCTAGGTCGCCCACCAGTATAATGCGGGAATACATTTAAGTTCTAGGTCGCCCACCAGTATAATGCGGGAATACTTTTAAGTTCTAGGTCGCCCACCAGTATAATGCGGGAATACATTTTAAGTTCTAGGTCGCCCACCAGTATAATGCGGGAATACATTTAAGTTCTAGGTCGCCCACCAGTATAATGCGGGAATACATTTAAGTTCTAGGTCGCCCACCAGTATAATGCGGGAATACTTTTAAGTTCTAGGTCGCCCACCAGTATAATGCGGGAATACATTTTAAGTTCTAGGTCGCCCACCAGTATAATGCGGGAATACATTTAAGTTCTAGGTCGCCCACCAGTATAATGCGGGAATACATTTAAGTTCTAGGTCGCCCACCAGTATAATGCGGGAATACATTTTAAGTTCTAGGTCGCCCACCAGTATAATGCGGGAATACATTTAAGTTCTAGGTCGCCCACCAGTATAATGCGGGAATACATTTAAGTTCTAGGTCGCCCACCAGTATAATGCGGGAATACTTTTAAGTTCTAGGTCGCCCACCAGTATAATGCGGGAATACTTTTAGCTCTAGAGTTTGGAATCAGTAGCCCCACCTGAAGACGGAAGGTTACAACAGAGAGCCCCAAGCAGGAAAAACAATAAAATCCCCAGCGCCAAGAAGCAGAAGTCTGCCAAAGCAAGCGCACATTCAAAAGGAAGAAAGAACGCGTCTCAGAAGAAGCAGTTCGGAAACATTGTAGCATGCCCAGTATGACAATACTGATGAAGAGACATACCACTGAAGAAACCAGTGGAAGATTTAAAGAAGAAAGCCATGTTCCCAGCAAATCAAACAAAGTGATGAAAACTGGCATTCAGAAAGGCGGGGGACCAGCATCCTCTCCCAAAGTCACAAGATAAAGGCATCGGAGGAAAGCGTTAGCCGACAAGAAAGCAAGGCAGCAAGAACAAGTGGAAAAAGGATAAGATCTCATGATCCTCAGTCTAGCTTAGCTTCTTGTTTTCCTTTTAGAGCAATGTAACAGGGAGATCGGTTGAGCAGTAGCATCATACAGCAGCATGCAACAGCGCACAACGACAGCAAGCACTACAGTCACACGGTAGTCCCAGCTACCAAAATTTCCCGAACTACATTGACCTGATTCCTGTTTCAGCCCAGGATATGTAGGAAACCTCTGAAGCAAAGGTTCGGTCAAATCGTTTTCAAAAAATGCTTCACACGGAGTATTCTGACGGGCAAAATCACTCGCTTTATCTTTGCGCGAAAACCCTTCGTGTCTTCGTGCAAAGAGGGGCAACTGTAAGCACGTGATTTTTGCTTCACGAGCAATCACTCCCAAAGGAAAACAAAAGAAAAATAGTAACAAATGGCTTCGCTGTACAAATTTTTTTTCCCTTTTCGTGACATGTGTTATTAGTCGTTTGTAGGTCTGTCCATTTTGCATCTAGACATTATCAAACAAAAAATACAAAAATGCCTGTCGTTAAAAGAAAATTCAAAAAATATATATGTATATGCGCATCGTTCGTTCTAGGCTTTTAGTTCACTTACTTAAATATTTTGTGATAATTGTGTTAAAATATTGCATTGTTGTTTAGTTTTAATCTCGTTATTTTATTTATTTTGTTATTTTTATTTTTTATTTTTTTGTTTTAAAAGAAAAATGAAATTAGAAAACAAAGGGGGAAGGAAATCGGTCGGGCCCAAAAGAAATGAAACGAAAACAGGCCCAACCAGCACTGATCCAGTCCAAAACCGGCTGCCTAAGCAGCAATTCAAACGACGCCGTATGAGGGCGTTCGATCTGAGCCATCCGGCCAGGCCAATCCAACGGCTCAGGACCTCTATCAGTAACCCGTTTCAAAACCCGACCCAAATAACCAGCCTGACCCAACCCCTCATTTAAACCAAACGACATCGTTTCACTACCAAACGACCCCGTCTCATTTCTCAGCCTCGGATCCAAGCCGTTGAGATCGTATGATCTAACGGCTCAGATCCAATCCCATAGACCATATATAAACCTTCCCTTACACCCACGCCCCCTATACCAACACCCCACCCCTTCGTCCCCAAGCTCAAACCCGGACCTCCCATTAGAAACCCTAGCCGCCCCCGTCTCCCTCGCCATTAAAGCCGGCGGCATGGACGCCGGTGGCCACCTCCTGAACACCCTAAGACCCCCTCACTCTCCTGAACATGGATCTGTTACTCCCTAGACTCGAATCACTTTCCTTCGTCTCGAATCTTCATTTGAAGATTTGAGTCGAACCTGGACCTATGCCAAACCACCCCATCTTCATACCAGACACTCCCCTGACCTTCCTCGTGACCAAACCAAGCTTGGTTTGGTCCGAATCTACCCACAACTCCCTAAAAATCAGATCTGGAAATCCAGACCTTAGAACACATGCACCTGGGGAACCCGGCCAGTCTTGACAAGGGTTTGAGGTCTAATAGACCTTAATCAAGGTGTTCTCATGTGAGAACACCCTGATTAAAGTTTGTTCGGCCTCAAGGGTTCGAAGTTGAATCAGAATTTGGGTCATTTTTGATTTCAAACCTTTTTGGTAAGTTTTTCTTTCTTTTGTTTTAGTTCTAATTAAGTTGTCAGCATGTTCTGTTGTGTTTGTTTGTTATGTTGTTATTTTTATTTCGGATTTCTTCCATCTCTGTTAAAGGCCTTTTATTTGGTCGATTGTCTTCTGTTTGTTCTGAATACACTCTGTGATAAACATGATCGTCAGTTAGATTAGTCGTCAAATGAACTAATTCATATAGGCCCAGTAATTTAACAAAAGTTGTCTGATACCCCTTAGGTCCCTGAACGTATTGTTTATACGAGCGACTGATTATTACCTGCTATAATTAGTATAGTCGACTCGATAAATGTCGTCGATTAGTTTTCTATAACTAATGAATCGAATGAGCTAATAATGTCGCATGACTAATGAGCCTGTATTGTGATTTGAATGTTGGGCATTACCCATGAATGGTAGTTTGTAACTACATTGTAAACAATTAAAGGCCAGGTTGGGGCAGTTCTGAAATCGAATGTTCAAAGCCCAAAGTGCCCTGATGCTGCAATAGGCAGGGCAGTAATAATCCAGGGTTAACAAGGGCATTCTGGGGTGTTGAAAAAGACAGAAAAGATTAGTATAAATGGGCTGACAAGTAGGGTACTAATTTAGGATTAAACTAATACCAATGGGGAACAAGACACAAGGGTATGGGGCTTAAATTGAATAATAAAATGATGCCCATAACTCCTGATTAAACAAAACCAGGCGTAGGGAACAAAAGGGGCTGGCACCAAAGATGCTTAGGCATGGGCTTTAACAGGGTATGGGCAGGCTGCAAGTTGCAGCATGAGGGCAGCCTAGCTGCACCGAGTCATTTGGCTTATAAATAGGCCATTTGAGAACTTAAAAGGGGATGGACATTTCTTAGTCTTCAGAAAAGAAAAACAAGAAACATAAAGTCTCGGAATATTGTAACCAAACACTGTCTGAAAATTACATAAGAGTTTATGTTGGTGTAGCTGTCTTGGCCAATTACTGTTGGTTGCCTGTTTGAGCTGCTTGTGGTTGTTGAATTGCTGGGGTGTTTACATTGAATACTCTGCTGTCTCTGCTGGTTCCTACTCTGTTTCTGGGATTTGTTGTTTGTTGCTCGACTACTCGGGAGCTTCATCTTTGTTGGTTGATTTTGTTGCTGTGTTGTTGCTGTGTGTCTGCTGCTGCTGTATTCGTTGCATACTACTCAACTGATCACTTTCTTTCTTCCTTTCCTTCCTATACCAGGTACACACCCAATACACTGTCAGATGTAGCTGGAAATTTGAGCATGAATGTAAATGAAAGACCTGAAGAATTTTGTTTATATACATAGTTTGCCCTTTTAAATATCATGTAATGTAGGAAATTTTATGCCTGTTTTGGATGTTGGAGATAGCCTTCAGGCCTGATAACTATCAATGAATGTTAGTTGAATGTTAGATTGTGTATATAGGATGGTGATAAGAGTATGCCTAAGGCAACAGGTTGTATCTCAGATTTAGTGCAATAGTGTAGTATAAGCATGTAATGTATGCCAAGCATAAAATTCGTACACTAAATGAGTTCTTTCCTTTCCAATAAATTGCTATATATAACTCTTAAAACCATGTCTTAAGATCAGGAACACAAATTCAGGGCCTCAACCTCACAAGGGTCGAGTTCAGGCCAAAACAGGCCAAGCCGGCCTGCTTCGAACAAGCAGTGGCCCAGGTCTGGCCAATCACGCTGGGCTGGATTTGGGCCCGTGATTACTTGTTCGGACAACCTCGTTTCTGATTTTAGGCATTTCTGAATGTTGTTACAAACAACTTGCAAGCATGTAATTAATTAGGACTATCTACTGTTTTCAATTGATAAGGACAAACGCGATAAGAAACGTAGTTGCTATAGGATATCCTTTTAAAATAAGAACGAGATGAGCCTCGATGAAAATAAACAAAACGTGCAAATGCGGGGCCCTTGTTTAAATGTATATTATCGAAGCATTTAGGTTCCAGGACGGGTTGTTTAGCAAATCTCACAACCCTCCTAAAATAACAATACGATAGACTCTTTAGGACGCGCCTTAATAAATCTTACCTTCTTAAACTCGGGTGCGCATTTATGCGACCCAAATCCAATTCTCAACGGAGTCGAAATGTGTTTCTAATCACGGGTACATTGACTGTGACGTGGTTCGAGATGCATGTCCATGACGTTGCAAATTCATTAAAAATAAAGAACGAGATGAGCCTCGCCAAATAAAAAATACAAATTGCGGGGCCCTCAGTCAATATTTGCTTTAAAAATTATTTGGACTTCGGGATGGACCGTTAGTAAAATTCCACGGTCTTACCCAAAATAAATACGCTAGTCGCTTTAGGCGCGTCTTTAATAATTTAATTTCTTTAAACTCGGGTGCGCATGGATGTGACCCAAATCCAAATCTCAACGGAGTCAAAGTATGTCGACGACCACGGGTACATTGATTGTAACGCGGTTCGAGATACATTTTCACAACGTTGCAATTCCTGATAAAAACAGTAAAGTGATAAAAGCGGTTTAAAGATAAAATTTGCACACAAGTTCATATTGTATTTAAAATCAGATAAATAAGCCAAATATAACAGTTGAGCGACCGTGCTAGAACCACGGAACTCGGGAATGCCTAACACCTTCTCCCGGGTTAATAGAATTCCTTATCCGGATTTCTGGTACGCAGACTGTAATATAGAATCATTCTTTTCCTCGATTCGGGATTAAAACTGGTGACTTGGGACACCCTAAATCTCCCAAGTGGCGACTCTGAAATAAATAAACCAATCCCGTTTCGATTGTCCTTTAATTGGAAAAAACTCCCTTGCGCCCCCGCGGGTGCGGAAAAAGGAGGTGTGACAGCTCTGGCGACTCTGCTGGGGATCCTTTTGACCCAGAACCACTGGTTCAGGGTTAAGAATTCGAGCTGGAAATAATTGTTATTATTTGGCTTTATTATTATCTGGTTTTTTACGTGTTTGAGCCTAATGTGCTAAATGCTGCTTTTACTGCTTTGATATTATTTGGACTGTATATATAAACTGTGCCGAAACCCTTCTCTTCTCTCTTGAGGAGCGCACGCTGGTCGTGGCTTCTTTCTGTTAGTGTCATATGCCAAAATAGAACGAGGATTCGGAGGAGTTGCAAAATCGGATGGCCTTTTGGTTACCGGTACACAGCTCCCATCCTTGGCTCGAGTTGTCCGCTCGGGTAAGCCAGGTCTAGAACAAACACCCAGGTTCTGAACGTAGTATAACAAAGCCACATGCCAGGATCCCTAGTAGGAACGTTTATTTGCATCATGTGCATTTGACTTAGGGGACTCAACACAGGGGTTGGGTCCGTCTAGGACTAGCAACCTGATATGAAAAGACCATCCTGCTGCATCCTGCTTGCTTTATGCATTTACTTGTTTCAAGGCTTGCATGCTGACCGGTTTCGGAATAACGGATAAGGAGATAATTATTTTTGAGAGGACTCTGCCAGAATTTTGAAAAAAAAAAAAAAAAAACAAATAGTGTGTCTTATTAATTTGTTTTAGCAAGGGTCTTTGATTCATCTCTAAGAGAAAAATAGTGTGTCTCCAAATTTCGGCTTATGCCTGAACTACGCCAGTTCAATTCTCGCAGGGTGCAAGATACATAGGCAACCCCCATCGGGCTCAACTCGTTTTTCAAAACATAGGTACAAACCAAATAACGAAAGTTTTAAGGTAACATCGTACTTTTCAGAAACAATCAAAATTTCGTTTTTCTAGAAAAATAGTGTGTCAATTTGTGTATTTGAGTCCAATGAGTCTGGATCTTTGCTTAATCACCCCAATAAACATGCAGAATGAGCATGAATCCAAGTTTGCCGGTAACAGTTAGAAGCAAAATCCCCCTGGAAGTGCGATTATGGTGGGAGGATTTGGAAAAGTCAGAGCAAGACAAGGTCAAACTGCACCTGGGAGGTTTGGTTGATTTGTTAAAAGTCAGGCCTCGGTGCGACATCATAAAGGCTTTGGTTACATTTTGGGATCCGGCCCACAACGTGTTCCGTTTCTCAGATTTTGAACTCACCCCAACCTTAGAAGAAATGGCGGGTTACATGGACGTCACTGAAGGTCTAAGACACAAATACCTGATCGCTCCAAGGGCTGTGAATTCACACAAATTCATGGATCTGTTGAAGATAAGCAAAGGAGTCCCATACGCTGAACTGGATAAAGGTTTTTCTACCCTACAATTCATATACCAGAGGTACGGGAGCAAGGGAGGATTTAATGATCCAGAAAGTGGTATTTGTAGCAGGGGAAATCTGGTAAAATGGAATGAGCATAGGCGGTTCGCTTTTATGGTGGCATTTTTGGGCCTTGTGGTGTTTCCCCGAAAAGATAGAAATATCGATCTAAAGGTGGCTGGAATCGTCAAAATCCTGATTACCAACGATAAAAGCATCCTTGCTCCCATGATAATGTCAGAAATATACCGAGCCCTCACAGCTTGTAAAGCTGGAGCAGACTTCTTCGAAGGGTGCAACTTGTTGTTACAGATGTGGATGATCGAACACTTGTGTCACCATCCTCAGTATATGCACTACATGTCTACAAATGGGGGCTGCATCGAGGGTTATAGCCTAAGGGTTTCAGGTTTTCGATCGCCGGGAGGGTTTGAAGAATGGATATCCTATCTCCGGATCATCACCGCAGACCAAGTAAACTGGACTTTGGGTTGGCTTTCTGTGGAAGAAATCATATACATGCCCGCCACTGGTCCTCACTTCCTCTTGATGGGACTCAGGGGTATTCAACCTTATGCCCCTTATAGGGTAATGAGACAGTTGAGAAGATGTCAAGTACCACACCCGGACGAAGATCTCAGCACTTATGCAGTCGAGGTCAGCAGTGACGGCCAATTTCCTGAAAAGACAGTTCGTTGCATATGAAGTGAATGCCAGTACTTGACGGCAAATACCCGGGTAAAAGATATGTCTAGGGGTGAAGTCTCGCCGGCCTATCTCACTTGGCAGAACAAGAAGAACATCGTGAAACGGCCAACCAAACGGCCTCACCTCCGAAATTTTGTTGAGTCATCGCAAGGACAATGGGACTGGCTCGCAAAAGAGGAGGGTTACCTGGTTGAAATTAGGAAGCTGAAGCGACAAGTTGAAAGGATTGTATTCGAAAAAAATATGCAAGTCGCCCAAGAGCAGGCTGAAAAAGATAAGCTAGCCCAAGAGAACCAAACCCTGAGGGCCCGCCTTCATCAAGCCAGTAAGAATAACATCGACCGACAGAAGCGCTGCTCCGACGAAAGATTGATAGCCAGTTTGAGAAATCAGGTCATCCAGAGCCAAGAAGAATTAGACCAATCAGAGGCTTGCATAGCAAGGATGAGGGCCAAATGGGCAGAAGGTACAATGGCCCGGAGGAAGCGCCTACAGCAAGTCATGAGGAATTGTGAACTGAGCGTCAAAACAGCAAAGGAAACAAATGCTGCTCTGCAAGAGCGGATCTTCAAGCAAACACAAGATGCCCAAGCCGACCGAAGACGCTATTACAATGCAATGACAAGGATGGAAAGGCAAATGGATATGTTCCAGGATCAGCTCGCCACCAATGCACAAACGCTAGGATTGAAAAGCCGACAGATAAGGCAATTGTTCGCAGAAAGGGACAACATTCGAGCAAGAATTGACGAAATCGGGCATTACATCTACCTAAAATGTTTGGCATGCGAGCAAACACCTCGGGAAACCCTCATTGCTTCCATCATGGGCTGCGTCCACCGGATTATGAACGAGTTGAAGAGCTTGCAAAGAGGCCTTACACCTAGGGCCGCGAAAGGGCCGAAAGATGCCTCGTGGGTCCCTAAGTTGGAAAATTAGTTGACCAAGTCCTGGTCGTTTTGTTTGTTGTTTCCCCATATGTTGTTTTCTTTTCCTCAAACCAAGTTTAAAACCGAGGAGTCTGTACTGTTGCTATTTTGTTTGAAGTAATGTGTAATAGCAAATTTTGATAATGAAATTAAGTGACTCCGGAAGAATTTCTATGTGTCTTTACTTTGAGGCAGAACTACGCCTGGTCTGATTCACGCGGGGACGTGATACGTAGGCAATCCCCATAAGATTCGACCGCTTTTAATAAATAAAGAAAATAAAATGTAAATAAAATAAAACGCAGGGTTTCGCAAAATACTTTAAAGAGACGAATGAGCAAACCGGGATGACGCATGTTGTTTAAAGCAAAGCATGTATAAACGGTTAACTGCCTAGGTGCATTGCATCCTCTATGTGTTATGATCAAATCTGTTAAGCTCTAACACTAACAAAGTTTGTTGTTGTCTGATATCAGACAGTTAGTTGTTAAAGAATTCTGGCAACACATTCATACCAAACCAGATCCAAAGGACCGATAGCATCAAGCATGACTACTTCGGAGAATAGAAATGAAGAAGAAAGGCCGATGAGCCAGTTGTTGAAAGAAGCGATGGAAAAGATTGAAAGGATGGGACTAGAAATGAATGCAATGCAACTAGCCCTAGCCAAAACACAAAAGAGTCCTGAAACACTGGGACACATGCCGAAGTACCCTCACTCTGGCCCTTCCACAAGCCGCCCAAATCCCCTCTATCATCAAGAAAGAAGCCCTCATGATTCCCAAGCTCCACCACCCCATCAACCTCTCCCAACACCCAATATTCCCATTTTTGTGGGACCTGCATCAGCCCCTTTGCAGCGAACGACCAGTGAGCCATTGTTTCAGGCTCACGATACACAATACTATCCCCCTGAGCCTACATTCCATGCACCCGAACCACAGGCTTACAATCCCCATTTGGAAGTACCGGCAGAGGTTGAGAAGCCGGTTAAGGCCCCTGAACAGGATGAAGTGTTGAGGAAGTT
The DNA here is from genome assembly GCF_000715075.1 of Nicotiana tabacum. Taxonomy (NCBI): domain Eukaryota; kingdom Viridiplantae; phylum Streptophyta; class Magnoliopsida; order Solanales; family Solanaceae; genus Nicotiana; species Nicotiana tabacum. The sequence goes on from NC_134087.1 coordinate 193,545,370, forward strand.
CAAAAGCCTGGAACAATCCTTCAGGAACTTGCACGGGCTGGGCAATCAAGTCAGCGTGGCATACAAAGATCTGTGCCCTTTCCCAGATGTCCAACTCCTGGCAGGGTTCAAGATGCCCAAGTTTGATTTATATGAAGGGCACGGTGATCCCATGGCACATTTGCGGGGATTCTGTAGCAAAATGAGAGGGGCAGGAGGCAAGGATGAGCTTTTGATAGCTTATTTCGGCCAAAGTCTAAGTGGATCTGCACTGGAATGGTATACCAGGCAAGATTTCAGCAGGTGGTACACGTGGGATGATCTGGCGCACTCTTTTGCAGGTCATTTCCAGTACAATCTAGAGATAGTCCCTGACCGTCTCACGTTATTAAGAACTGGAAAGAAACCCGGGGAAAGTTTTCGCGAGTTCGGGTTCCGCTGGAGAGAACAAGCAGCTAGAGTCGATCCTCCCATGAGAGAGGGAGAGATGGTGGACTATTTTTTGCAGACATTGGATCCAACCTACTTTGGTCACTTGGTGACAACGGTTGGAAAATCTTTCAACGAGGTGGTCAAAATAGGGGTCATGATAGAAGAAGGTTTGAGGTCGGACAAGATCTTGAACTATTCGGCACTCAAAGCCACGACCCAGGCTATTCAAAGCGGCACGGGGGGTGCGCTTAGAAGAAAGAAAGAAGAGGTTGCCACGATCGAGGCAGACAGTTGGTCCAGGGCTGGCAGGCCGCACTACAACCAACCCAGGCCTCACAGGTCAAACTACCCATACAACCCACCACAAAATTTCTATCCACCTCGAGAACCACATTGTTCCATACACCAAGCCCAGGTATACACTCAGCCTCCGGTTCGCCCACAATGGCGCGCACCGGCTCCCCAGAACATATATGCACCACCACAAAACACCTACCCTCCACCAAGGGCATATAGAAACCCTTCAGGGGCAGGTTTCCGGGGAAATCCAGATGCTAGGAATGACAGGTTGCGGAAGCAAAGAACCTTCACCGAACTGGGAGAAACCTACACCGCTGTGTTCCACAAGCTGCGGCAATTGGGTTTGGTTAGTCCTGTCCATACTCGGGAACCAAATCCCCCACCTCAGAATTTGGATCGTTCAATCAGTTGTGAATACTGTTCAGGGATGCTCGGGCACGATACCGAGAAGTGTTGGAAGTTAAGGCATGCCATACAGGATCTTATTGACACCAATAAGATCGACGTCCAGACACCAGAGGCTCCTAACATCAACCAAAACCCACTGCCAGCGCACCACGAAGCTCACATGATTGAGTTGGTGTATGAGGGAGGAGAATTAAGAAAACCCTCACAAACAGTGATGATGATCTAAGCCGCCCCGAAAGAAGCCTTAACCAGTGGAGGAACGAGTGTACAGTCGCAGGGAGAAGGCGTCAAGCCGGTAGTGATATTGGGGAAGAACCCGTCCGTCATAGCAAGCAAACCCGAGCCAAGCAAGTTGGTAATACCAGGGATCCTGCCCACACCGACAGTCGTGTTGAAAGGGGTATGTAGAGAACGGGTGACCATAAAGCCTGTGGTTCAACTGCCGATGATTGACAGCAGGGCTGTTCCCTGGAAATATGAAAAGGCAGTGGTAATGTACCAAGGAAAACAGGTGGAAGAAGTCAGTTGTGAAGCGCAAGGGCTGACTCGATCAGGTCGATGTTTTGCTCCGGTGGAGCTAAGAAAAACCAACCCAGTAGCAACCAAGAAGCCAGTATCAGAAGAAGAGGCTGAAGAATTCCTGAGGAAGATGAAAGTACAAGACTATTCTGTGGTTGAGCAGCTGAGAAAAACACCTGCCCAGATCTCACTATTGTCATTACTCCTCCATTCCGAGGAACATCGTCGGGCCTTGTTAAAGATATTGAACGAGGCCCATGTACCCAGTGAGATTTCTGTAAACCACCTGGAAACCATTGCCAGCAAGATTTTTGAGGTGAACAGAGTGACATTCTCAGATGATGACCTGCCGGTGGAAGGAACGGAGCACAATAAAGCTCTATACCTAGCTGTCAAATGTGAAGACTCGGTGGTAACCCGAGTATTGGTGGATAACGGCTCAAGCGCCAATATTTGTCCATTATCCACCCTGGACCAGTTAAAGATTGACCGTGGAAGAATCCGGGAGAATAGCATCTGTGTCCGGGGGTTTGACGGAAACGGAACAACCACTGTGGGGGATGTTGTACTTGAACTGACCATTGGTCCGGTCCTGTTTACCATGGAATTCCAGGTATTGGACGCCACGGTATCTTACAACTTGCTGTTAGGACGACCCTGGATTCATGCAGCTAAAGCGGTGCCTTCCACCCTACATCAGACAGTGAAGTTCGAGTGGGAAAGACAAGAGGTCGTGTTGCACGGCGAGGATACAACATGCACCATGAGCGGAACCATTGTGCCTTTCATAGAGACCACTGATGACAAGGGTCCCTGGGTCTACCAGATTCTCGATACAGGGTCGGCCAACAAAATTTCTGAAGGAGAAATCATCCCGCACCCTAGGGTAGCTGCCGCAACAGTCATGATGGTATCAGAAATGCTGGGTAATGGATTTGTGCCGGGAAAAGGCCTGGGAGTTGAACTTCAAGGGATAGTCCAACCCGTTTCCCTTCCTAAGAATCTGGAAACCTTCGGGTTGGGGTTCAAACCAACCGCAACAGACAGGAAGGATGCGCGAAGAATGAAGAAGAGGGTCTGGTTTCTACCTAAACCAGTGCCACGCCTCTCAAGGTCTTTTGTTAAAGCAAGTGCCAAGGGGTCAGCGATCCCAAAGATTCGAGGACCTTTGATCGGTATAAATGAAGACCTGAATCAGAGTTTTGAGAGGCTATTCACAGATGTCAGTATGGTGGAAGCTGGAGAAGGTTCCAGCAGAGCAGAGATACAATTTGTGGGGCCTGAGGCCAAGACCAACAATTGGACAGTTACTCCTCTTCCTGTCCGAGGGGAGTCTTGGTAGTAGGCTTTGATTAATGTTTTGTTTGTTTATTTGTTTGATCGGATTATTCAAGGGTGTAATCCAAGTTTTTACTTTCGTTTTTGTAAAAGTGTGAACCCTTTTATCCCGCAAATTTAATAAAGTTCTCCTCTTTTGTCTCATTTTAATTTTTGTCTTGTTCTTTTTCTTTCTGAACAGTTCTCTTTTTACTGGTTCTAATGACATGGCATGCACAGCGGATCTGCGACCTAGTCTAATAAATCAATCTGAAACCGACTCAATGATGCAAAAGGTCGTTTGTGACGATGAATCTGAATGTGACGAAGGTGAAGCCTTCGAAGAAATAAACAGAGAACTGTGCCAATTTGAAGAGAAACCCAAGCCTAACCTAAATGACACCGAGGCTGTGAATCTAGGAGATGCTGATAACGTCCAAGAGACCAAAATTAGCATCCACATTGAGCCGAATGTCAGAGCAGAATTGATCAAAACTCTCAGGGAATTCAAAGACGTTTTTGCCTGGTCATATGATGATATGCCTGGATTAAGCACCAATTTAGTGGTTCACAAATTACCCACTGACCCGGCATACCCTCCGGTCAAGCAAAAACTAAGGAAATTTAAAACGGAAATGAGTGTAAAGATCAAGGAAGAAGTGATTAAGCAGTTACAAGCGAAGGTCATTCGGGTTACTCGGTATCCCGAGTGGTTGGCCAATGTGGTACCAGTCCCAAAGAAGGACGGAAAAATCAGGGTGTGCGTTGACTACCGCAACCTCAACAAAGCAAGTCCCAAAGACAATTTTCCGCTACCCAACATTCATATCTTGATCGACAATTGCGCAGGGCGCGAGATCGGATCCTTTGTGGATTGCTATGCAGGTTATCATCAGATCCTAATGGATGAGGAGGATGCTGAGAAGACAGCGTTTATTACACCATGGGGAACCTACTGCTATCGGGTAATGCCGTTCGGGTTAAAGAACGCTGGGGCAACATACATGCGAGCAATGACTGCGGTGTTTCATGACATGATACACAAGGAAATTAAGGTGTACGTCGATGATGTGATTATCAAATCTTGGCGTCAGGAGGACCATGTAGCAGACCTAAGGAGATTTTTTCAAAGACTCCGGAGGTATGATATCAAGCTTAACCCGGCCAAATGCGCATTCGGGGTTCCCTCAGGAAAGTTGCTAGGATTCATCGTCAGTCGGCGGGGGATTGGGATAGATCCATCCAAAATTGAATCCATCCGAGATTTGCCACCACCAAGGAACAAAACAGAGGTAATGAGTTTGCTGGGTAGACTCAATTATATCAGCAGGTTCATCGCTCAACTCACAGCAACTTGTGAGCCCATATTTCGGCTGCTGAGAAAGGATGCTGCGGTAGGTTGGACAGCAGAGTGTCAGGAGGCCTTTGACCAAATCAAAGGGTATCTGTCTAATCCACCCGTATTGGTCCCGCCTAAGCCCGGGAAACCCCTAATCCTTTACCTGACAGTCTTGGAAAATTCATTTGGTTGTGTACTGGGGCAACATGATGACACAGGAAGGAAGGAACAGGCCATCTACTATCTTAGCAAGAAATTCACAGTACATGAGGTCAAGTACACTCAACTCGAGAAAACATGCTGCGCCCTAACTTGGGTAGCTCAGAAGTTGAAGCACTACCTGTCTTTATATACTACTTATCTCATATCCCGCTTGGACCCATTGAAGTATATCTTTCAGAAACCTATGCCCACGGGAAGGTTGGCAAAGTGGCAAATACTGCTCACAGAGTTTGATATCATCTACGTAACGAGGACGGCCATGAAAGCCCAGGCATTGGCAGACCATTTGGCAGAGAATCCCGTTGATGAAAAATACGAGCCTTTAAGAACGTATTTTCCTGACGAAGAGGTGATGCATACGAATGAGTTGGAATTACCTGAGGAACCGGGTTGGAAGCGTTTCTTCGATGGAGCTGCAAACGCAAAAGGGGTTGGAATAGGAGCAGTACTCATTTCTGAAACAGGACGGCATTATCCTGTTACGGCTCAACTACGCTTCTATTGCACCAACAATATGGCCGAGTATGAGGCTTGCATTCTAGGTCTGCGCTTGGCTGCTGACATGGATGTCCAAGACGTCTTGGTCTTGGGAGACTCGGACCTCTTGGTACATCAAATTCAGGGTGAATGGGAAACACGAGATCTAAAGTTCATACCATACCGACAATGCTTGTATGATCTGAGCAAGCAATTTCGATCGGTGAAGTTCAAACACATCCCGAGAGTTCACAATGAGGTTGCGGATGCCTTGGACACCTTAGCATCAATGCTGCACCACCCTGACAAAATGTATGTTGATCCTCTACACATCCAGGTCCGTGATCAGCACGCCTACTGCAATGCCGTAGAAGAAGAAGCAGATGGCGAACCCTGGTTTCATGATATCAAGGAATACCTCAGGATGGGAATATATCCGGAACATGCCTCTGGAGACCAAAAAAGAGCCCTTCGGCGTCTGTCGAATGGTTTCTTCCTCAGTGGGGGAATATTGTACAAAAGAACCCCGGATTTGGGATTGTTGAGGTGCATAGATGCCGGGCAGGCAACGTCGGTTATGGCAGAAGTACATGCTGGAGTTTGTGGACCACACATGAGAGGATATGTATTGGCAAGAAAAATCCTTCGAACAGGGTGTTATTGGCTAACCATGGAACACGACTGCATCACTTTCGTGAGGAAATGCCATCAGTGCCAGATACATGGAGATTCGATTCATTCTCCGCCAACAGAGTTACATACGATGTCAGCACCCTAGCCGTTTGTAGCATGGGGCATGGATGTCATTGGGCCCATCGAGCCAGCAGCGTCCAACGGTCATAGGTTCATTCTAGTGACCATTGATTACTTCACCAAATGGGTTGAGGCTAAAACCTTCAAATCAGTAACCAAGAAGACAGTGGTGGACTTTGTTCACTCCCATATCATCTGCAGATTTGGGATCCCAAAAGTGATCATCACGGATAACAGTGCGAATCTTAATAGCAGCTTGATGAGAGAGGTATGCCAACAATTCAAGATTACACACCGCAATTCCACCCCATATCGTCCTAAGGCAAATGGAGCAGTCGAAGCAGCCAATAAGAATATCAAGAAGATACTGCGAAAAATGGTGGAAGGATCCAGACAATGGCACGAGAAATTGCCCTTTGCCTTGTTGGGTTACCGCACTACCGTCCGGACTTCCACAGGCACAACTCCTTATTTGTTGGTGTATAGAACTGAGGCCGTGATACCAGCGGAGGTCGAAATTCCGTCCCTCCGAATTGTCGCTGAAGCCGGGATTGATGATGATGAATGGGTCAAAGCTCGATTGGAACAGTTGAGCCTGATAGATGAGAAAAGATTGGCAGCAGTGTGCCATGGTCAGCTGTACCAGAAGAGAATGGCAAGAGCGTATAATAAGAAGGTGCGCCCCAGGAAGTTTGAAGTAGGGCAGCTGGTATTGAAAAAGATCCTCCCACATCAGGTCGAGGCGAAAGGCAAATTCTCCCCAAATTGGCAAGGGCCTTATATCGTGACCAGAATATTGTCCAATGGTGCTTTGTGTTTGACAGATGTCGAAGGTAGATGTGTCGACATAGCTATCAATTTAGATGCAGTCAAGAGATATTACGCATAACTTCTTTAATTATGGCAACTTTTGGTTTATTTGTTTGTATTTGGCATTTGTTGAATAATGAGATGACGGAGGCAATTCTTTCTTCTATCCAAACACTTTTAACCCTTGCTTTCCCCTTTGAGCCTTAAGCAATTCTTTCAATACCCCTCTTTTGGATCACTAATGGGAAAGATATGAAAAAAAAGAGAAAAGAAAAGAAAAAGAAGTGAAAAGAAAAAGACATGAAAAAAATGAAAAGAAAGAAAAGAAAAAAAGAAGAAGATAAAATCACAAGAAATACAAAACCGTGGGAATTACGTTTGACCTGATTCCTCAAAGAGGATACGTAGGCGCCTCACGGCTCGGTGCGGGAATACATTTAAGTTCTAGGTCGCCCACCAGTATAATGCGGGAATACATTTAAGTTCTAGGTCGCCCACCAGTATAATGCGGGAATACATTTCAGTTCTAGGTCGCCCACCAGTATAATGCGGGAATACATTTAAGTTCTAGGTCGCCCACCAGTATAATGCGGGAATACATTTCAGTTCTAGGTCGCCCACCAGTATAATGCGGGAATACATTTAAGTTCTAGGTCGCCCACCAGTATAATGCGGGAATACTTTTAAGTTCTAGGTCGCCCACCAGTATAATGCGGGAATACATTTAAGTTCTAGGTCGCCCACCAGTATAATGCGGGAATACATTTAAGTTCTAGGTCGCCCACCAGTATAATGCGGGAACACATTTAAGTTCTAGGTCGCCCACCAGTATAATGCGGGAATACATTTCAGTTCTAGGTCGCCCACCAGTATAATGCGGGAATACATTTAAGTTCTAGGTCGCCCACCAGTATAATGCGGGAATACTTTTAAGTTCTAGGTCGCCCACCAGTATAATGCGGGAATACATTTTAAGTTCTAGGTCGCCCACCAGTATAATGCGGGAATACATTTAAGTTCTAGGTCGCCCACCAGTATAATGCGGGAATACATTTAAGTTCTAGGTCGCCCACCAGTATAATGCGGGAATACATTTAAGTTCTAGGTCGCCCACCAGTATAATGCGGGAATACATTTTAAGTTCTAGGTCGCCCACCAGTATAATGCGGGAATACATTTAAGTTCTAGGTCGCCCACCAGTATAATGCGGGAATACATTTAAGTTCTAGGTCGCCCACCAGTATAATGCGGGAATACTTTTAAGTTCTAGGTCGCCCACCAGTATAATGCGGGAATACATTTTAAGTTCTAGGTCGCCCACCAGTATAATGCGGGAATACATTTAAGTTCTAGGTCGCCCACCAGTATAATGCGGGAATACATTTAAGTTCTAGGTCGCCCACCAGTATAATGCGGGAATACATTTTAAGTTCTAGGTCACCCACCAGTATAATGCGGGAATACATTTAAGTTCTAGGTCGCCCACCAGTATAATGCGGGAATACATTTTAAGTTCTAGGTCGCCCACCAGTATAATGCGGGAATACATTTTAAGTTCTAGGTCGCCCACCAGTATAATGCGGGAATACATTTTAAGTTCTAGGTCGCCCACCAGTATAATGCGGGAATACATTTTAAGTTCTAGGTCGCCCACCAGTATAATGCGGGAATACATTTAAGTTCTAGGTCGCCCACCAGTATAATGCGGGAATACATTTAAGTTCTAGGTCGCCCACCAGTATAATGCGGGAATACATTTTAAGTTCTAGGTCGCCCACCAGTATAATGCGGGAATACATTTAAGTTCTAGGTCGCCCACCAGTATAATGCGGGAATACATTTTAAGTTCTAGGTCGCCCACCAGTATAATGCGGGAATACATTTTAAGTTCTAGGTCGCCCACCAGTATAATGCGGGAATACATTTTAAGTTCTAGGTCGCCCACCAGTATAATGCGGGAATACATTTAAGTTCTAGGTCGGCCCACCAGTATAATGCGGGAATACATTTAAGTTCTAGGTCGCCCACCAGTATAATGCGGGAATACATTTAAGTTCTAGGTCGCCCACCAGTATAATGCGGGAATACTTTTAGCTCTAGAGTTTGGAATCAGTAGCCCCACCTGAAGACGGAAGGTTACAACAGAGAGCCCCAAGCAGGAAAAACAATAAAATCCCCAGCGTCAAGAAGCAGAAGTCTTCCAAAGCAAGCGCACATTCAAAAGGAAGAAAGAACGCGTCTCAGAAGAAGCAGTTCGGAAACATTGTAGCATGCCCAGTATGACAATACTGATGAAGAGACATACCACTGAAGAAACCAGTGGAAGATTTAAAGAAGAAAGCCATGTTCCCAGCAAATCAAACAAAGTGATGAAAACTGGCATTCAGAAAGGCGGGGGACCAGCATCCTCTCCCAAAGTCACAAGATAAAGGCATCGGAGGAAAGCGTTAGCCGACAAGAAAGCAAGGCAGCAAGAACAAGTGGAAAAAGGATAAGATCTCATGATCCTCAGTCTAGCTTAGCTTCTTGTTTTCCTTTTAGAGCAATGTAACAGGGAGATCGGTTGAGCAGTAGCATCCTACAACAGCATACAACAGCGCACAACAACAGCAAACACTACAGTCACACGGTAGTCCCAGCTACCAAAATTTCCCGAACTACATTGACCTGATTCCTGTTTCAGCCCAGGATATGTAGGAAACCTCTGAAGCAAAGGTTCGGTCAAATCTTTTTCAAAAAATGCTTCACACGGAGTATTCGGACGGGCAAAATCACTCGCTTTATCTTTGCGCGAAAACCCTTCGTGTCTTCGTGCAAAGAGGGGCAGCTGTAAGCACGTGATTTTTGCTTCACGAGCAATCACTCCCAAAGGAAAACAAAAGAAAAATAGTAACAAATGGCTTCGCTGTACAAATTTTTTTTCCCTTTTCGTGACATGTGTTATTAGTCGTTTGTAGGTCTGTCCATTTTGCATCTAGACATTATCAAACAAAAAATACAAAAATGCCTGTCGTTAAAAGAAAATTCAAAAAATATATATGTATATGCGCATCGTTCGTTCTAGGCTTTTAGTTCACTTACTTAAATATTTTGTGATAATTGTGTTAAAATGTTGCATTGTTGTTTAGTTTTAATCTCGTTATTTTATTTATTTTGTTATTTTTATTTTTTATTTTTTTGTTTCAAAAGAAAAATGAAATTAGAAAACAAAGGGGGAAGGAAATCGGTTGGGCCCAAAAGAAATGAAACGAAAACAGGCCCAACCAGCACTGATCCAGTCCAAAACCGGCTGCCTAAGCAGCAATTCAAACGACGCCGTATGAGGGCGTTCGATCTGAGCCATCCATCCAGGCCAATCCAACGGCTCAGGACCTCTATCAGTAACCCGTTTCAAAACCCGACCCAAATAACCAGCCTGACCCAACCCCTCATTTAAACCAAACGACCTCGTTTCACTACCAAACGACCCCGTCTCATTTCTCACCCTCGGATCCAAGCCGTTGAGATCGTATGATCTAACGGCTCAGATCCAATCCCATAGACCATATATAAACCTTCCCTTACACCCACGCCCCCTATACCAACACCCCACCCCTTCGTCCCCAAGCTCAAACCCGGACCTCCCATTAGAAACCCTAGCCGCCCCCGTCTCCCTCGCCATTAAAGCCGGCGGCATGGACGCCGGTGGCCACCTCCTGAACACCCTAAGACCCCCTCACTCTCCTGAACATGGATCTGTTACTCCCTAGACTCGAATCACTTTCCTTCGTCTCGAATCTTCATTTGAAGATTTGAGTCGAACCTGGACCTATGCCAAACCACCCCATCTTCATACCAGACACTCCCCTGACCTTCCTCGTGACCAAACCAAGCTTGGTTTGGTCCGAATCTACCCACAACTCCCTAAAAATCAGATCTGGAAATCCAGACCTTAGAACACATGCACCTGGGGAACCCGGCCAGTCTTGACAAGGGTTTGAGGTCTAATAGACCTTAATCAAGGTGTTCTCATGTGAGAACACCCTGATTAAAGTTTGTTCGGCCTCAAGGGTTCGAAGTTGAATCAGAATTTGGGTCATTTTTGATTTCAAACCTTTTTGGTAAGTTTTTCTTTCTTTTGTTTTAGTTCTAATTAAGTTGTCAGCATGTTCTGTTGTGTTTGTTTGTTATGTTGTTATTTTTATTTCGGATTTCTTCCATCTCTGTTAAAGGCCTTTTATTTGGTCGATTGTCTTCTGTTTGTTCTGAATACACTCTGTGATAAACATGATCGTCAGTTAGATTAGTCGTCAAATGAACTAATTCATATAGGCCCAGTAATTTAACAAAAGTTGTCTGATACCCCTTAGGTCCCTGAACGTATTGTTTATACGAGCGACTGATTATTACCTGCTATAATTAGTATAGTCGACTCGATAAATGTCGTCGATTAGTTTTCTATAACTAATGAATCGAATGAGCTAATAATGTCGCATGACTAATGAGCCTGTATTGTGATTTGAATGTTGGGCATTACCCATGAATGGTAGTTTGTAACTACATTGTAAACAATTAAAGGCCAGGTTGGGGCAGTTCTGAAATCGAATGTTCAAAGCCCAAAGTGCCCTGATGCTGCAATAGGCAGGGCAGTAATAATCCAGGGTTAACAAGGGCATTCTGGGGTGTTGAAAAAGACAGAAAAGATTAGTATAAATGGGCTGACAAGTAGGGTACTAATTTAGGATTAAACTAATACCAATGGGGAACAAGACACAAGGGTATGAGGCTTAAATTGAATAATAAAATGATGCCCATAACTCCTGATTAAACAAAACCAGGCGTGGGGAACAAAAGGGGCTGGCACCAAAGATGCTTAGGCATGGGCTTTAACAGGGTATGGGCAGGCTGCAAGTTGCAGCATGAGGGCAGCCTAGCTGCACCGAGTCATTTGGCTTATAAATAGGCCATTTGAGAACTTAAAAGGGGCTGGACATTTCTTAGTCTTCAGAAAAGAAAAACAAGAAACATAAAGTCTCGGAATATTGTAACCAAACACTGTCTGAAAATTACATAAGAGTTTATGTTGGTGTAGCTGTCTTGGCCAATTACTGTTGGTTGCCTGTTTGAGCTGCTTGTGGTTGTTGAATTGCTGGGGTGTTTACATTGAATACTCTGCTGTCTCTGCTGGTTCCTACTCTGTTTCTGGGATTTGTTGTTTGTTGCTCGACTACTCGGGAGCTTCATCTTTGTTGGTTGATTTTGTTGCTGTGTTGTTGCTGTGTGTCTGCTGCTGCTGTATTCGTTGCATACTACTCAACTGATCACTTTCTTTCTTCCTTTCCTTCCTATACCAGGTACACACCCAATACACTGTCAGATGTAGCTGGAAATTTGAGCATGAATGTAAATGAAAGACCTGAAGAATTTTGTTTATATACATAGTTTGCCCTTTTAAATATCATGTAATGTAGGAAATTTTATGCCTGTTTTGGATGTTGGAGATAGCCTTCAGGCCTGATAACTATCAATGAATGTTAGTTGAATGTTAGATTGTGTATATAGGATGGTGATAAGAGTATGCCTAAGGCAACAGGTTGTATCTCAGATTTAGTGCAATAGTGTAGTATAAGCATGTAATGTATGCCAAGCCTAAAACTCGTACACTAAATGAGTTCTTTCCTTTCCAATAAATTGCTATATATAACTCTTAAAACCATGTCTTAAGATCAGGAACACAAATTCAGGGCCTCAACCTCACAAGGGTCAAGTTCAGGCCAAAACAGGCCAAGCCGGCCTGCTTCGAACAAGCAGTGGCCCAGGTCTGGCCAATCACGCTGGGCTGGATTTGGGCCCGTGATTACTTGTTCGGACAACCTCGTTTCTAATTTTAGGCATTTCTGAATGTTGTTACAAACAACTTGCAAGCATGTAATTAATTAGGACTATCTACTGTTTTCAATTGATAAGGACAAACGCGATAAGAAACGTAGTTGCTATAGGATATCCTTTTAAAATAAGAACGAGATGAGCCTCGATGAAAATAAACAAAACGTGCAAATGCGGGGCCCTTGTTTAAATGTATATTATCGAAGCATTTAGGTTCCAGGACGGGTTGTTTAGCAAATCTCACAACCCTCCTAAAATAACAATACGATAGACTCTTTAGGACGCGCCTTAATAAATCTTACCTTCTTAAACTCGGGTGCGCATTTATGCGACCCAAATCCAATTCTCAACGGAGTCGAAATGTGTTTCTAATCACGGGTACATTGACTGTGACGTGGTTTGAGATGCATGTCCATGACGTTGCAAATTCATTAAAAATAAAGAACGAGATGAGCCTCGCCAAATAAAAAATACAAATTGCGGGGCCCTCAGTCAATATTTGCTTTAAAAATTATTTGGACTTCGGGATGGACCGTTAGTAAAATTCCACGGTCTTACCCAAAATAAATACGCTAGTCGCTTTAGGCGCGTCTTTAATAATTTAATTTCTTTAAACTCGGGTGCGCATGGATGTGACCCAAATCCAAATCTCAACGGAGTCAAAGTATGTCGACGACCACGGGTACATTGATTGTAACGCGGTTCGAGATACATTTTCACAACGTTGCAATTCCTGATAAAAACAGTAAAGTGATAAAAGCGGTTTAAAGATAAAATTTGCACACAAGTTCATATTGTATTTAAAATCAGATAAATAAGCCAAATATAACAGTTGAGCGACCGTGCTAGAACCACGGAACTCGGGAATGCCTAACACCTTCTCCCGGGTTAACAGAATTCCTTATCCGGATTTCTGGTACGCAGACTGTAATATAGAGTCATTCTTTTCCTCGATTCGGGATTAAAATTGGTGACTTGGGACACCCTAAATCTCCCAAGTGGAGACTCTGAAATAAATAAACCAATCCCGTTTCGATTGTCCTTTAATTGGAAAAAACTCCCTTGCGCCCCCGCGGGTGCGGAAAAAGGAGGTGTGACAGGTCTTTTCTTTTAATTAACAGGTTTGTTTATTTAGAGTCATAAAAGGAGTTTTGTAGTTGCCGATTCCATTTCCACCTTATTGTGAATACTAAAAATGTAAAAGTAAGCCGCAGGTCGGACGTAAAAAAAAGAAATGGCCCAGGTCCAGTTCTGCGCCCGGTATGCTGGACCTGGGCCCCCAAAAACTGTGCTAGCCCCCATGTTCCTGTCTATCTTCGATGTTAGCTATTTAGGTTCGAAATTTCTTTTAATAATAACTCTCAAGCATTTAAATAAATTAGGTATTTTCTTCTTTTATTCTAGAGACAAACGAAATAGAAAACGTAGCCGCTTTAGGACTATCCCTTTTTTTAAAAAAAAATAATAATAAATGAGACGAGCCTCGCCAAATAAAAGGTACATACTGCGGGGCCTCAATAAATGTACATTTAATTACTTGGACTTCGGGAGGAGCCGTTTAGCAAACTTCACGGCTGTCCCCAGAAATAAGGACGTGATAGGCTCTTTAGGCACGTGTTTAATAATCCCACCTTCTCAAATTCGGGTGTGTATTTCATGCAACCCAAATCCAAATCCCAAACATTGAATAAAAATGTGTTCCGGGTTGCGGGTGCATTTCATGTGACGCAATCCAAAGATATGTTTTTAAACGATGTTCACATTCTTTAAAAATATAATAATAAAAGCGGTAAAGAGTTAAAACTTGCACATGAGCGCATAATTGTATAAAATCAGATAAACAAGCCGAATATGACAGTTGAGCGACCGTGCTAGAACCACGGAACTCGGGAATGCCTAACACCTTCTCCCGGGTTAACAGAATTCCTTATCCGGATTTCTGGTTCGCGGACTGTAATACGGAGTCATTCTTTTCCTCGATTCGGGATTAAATTGGTGACTTGGGACACCCTAAATCTCCCAAGTGGCGACTCTGAAATAAGTAAACAAATCCTGTTTCGATTGTCCTTTAATTGGAAAAACTCCTTCAACCCTCGCGGGGGCGGAAAAAGGAGGTGTGACAAGTATTTGTCGACTCTGCTGGGGACTTCTTTTTGGCCCAGAACCACTGGTTCAGGGTTAGAAATTCGAGCTTAGATAAATTGTTATATTTGGTTTTATCTGATTTTGTTACATGATCTGTGTATAATGTGCTAATTAACTGCTTTTTACCGTTTTGATATTTTGTGAACTGTATATAAACTGTGCCGAAACCCATCTCCTCAAGAGTCTTCTAAATCATGAAGAAGGGTGTACTTCGTACGACTTCTTTTCTGTATAGTGTCAAATCCCAATTTAGAACGAGGTTCGGACAAGTTGCTAAGCCGGTGAAGCTTCTGTATTCCCGGTACGCTGCCCCCCAGCTCGAGCTGTCCACTCGGGTAAGTCAGGTCTAGAACAAACACCCAGGTTCTGAACCTAGAATAACTCAACTTCATGCCGGATCCCTAGTAGGAACGCTTATCTGCATCATGTGCATTTTTGACTTAGGGGACTCAACACAGGGGTTGGGTCCGTCTAGGAATAGCAACCTGAAACAGAAAAGACCATCCTAATGCATCCTACTCACCGCTTGCGCATTTATTTGCTTTGGACTTGCATGATGACCGGTTTTGAATATTGAAAAAAACTAATATAGCAGTGTATATGGTTAATCTTCTGTTTTTTTAAAATAAATAAAAAAATAAAAAAATAAAAAAAAAAATAAAAAAAATAAAAATAAAAAATAACAATGTCTAAATAGTGTCGAAACTCTGACGAAATTTTGAGAAAAATATTTTATTTTTAATATAGTTGTTTTATTCAGAAAAAAAGAGTATCATTTTAGTTCGTCTGGTCTGCAAAAATGGAAAATGAAAAATAGTTTGTTCTGTTATGGGAAAAGAGTCTTGATTGTTGTTTCAAAATAGTCTATTTGCCCACGGAAGCGAAACTAGGTTGTGTTTAAAAAAGTAGTTTTTTTATTTTATTTTATTTTTCACTTATTTTGCTTGGAATGTTTCAAGATAGTTTGTTTAATTGGGTGAACTACGCCGGTTTGATTCTCACCGGATGTGAGATAGGTAGGCAGCCCTAATCGGGTCCAACCTCTCCTTTTGCTAAAAATAACCAAAATATGTCAAATGTTAATTTCATCAGAAAATAAATCAAGTTAGGCGATTTTGCCACAAATAGCCAAGTACTCCCGAAAGGACGCCGGAAGGCTGAACTTGCACAAACGGCCATTTTTGTGATTTTTGACCGGTATACCCACACAGCCTTAAAATCTTCGTCCCTGAAGTGCTGAAAGGCCGTATCTGAAAACCGAGTCCTTCATCTTCAAAATTCAGAAAAAAAATCGAATATAGATAGTTCTGTTTTGAGTCTAATAAAAGTTTTCTTTCTTTAATTACCTTAATAAATGTGCAGGATGAACAAAAATCGAAATGAACCGTTCTCAGTCTTTAGCGAGGTCCCTCTACAACTCCACATGTGGTGGAATGATCTGGAAGCCGATAGTAAAGAGATAGTGGGAAGAGTATTGGGAGGTTTTGTCAATCTGCTGAATATCAAGCCAAGGACAATATCCTCGAAGCTCTAATACCGTTCTGGGACCCAACCCGTAATGTATTCCGTTTCGTTGACTTTGAACTTTCACCTACACTAGAGGAAGTCGCCTATGCGGGATTGAATGGAAAATTAAGAGGACAATATTTACTTTCACCAAGACCAATATCTCCGCACGCGTTTTTAGATCTGCTAAGCATTAGTCGGAAGGTGCAAAATGATGATTTGTCGAGAGGATGTTGTGCTCTCCAATTCTTATATCAACGGTATGGTACTCCTCAGGGTTTTGAAGAACCAAACCTCAGACTAATTCATGCTGGGAACAAAAACAAGTGGGAAGCGAGACATACTTTGGCATTCATAACAACATTCCTGGGAATCGTGGTCTGTCCCCGCAAAGATAAGAAAGTAGAGATAGGCCTTGTAGGGATGGCCGATGTTGCAATCAAAAGAACTGACAGTACTGTGGTTCCTTTGGTTTTTTTCGAAATCTACCGAGCTTTAACTATATGCCGAGAAGGAGGCAAGTTCTTCTAAGGATGCAATCTGTTACTCCAGTTGTGGATGCAAGAACACCTCTGTCACCGAGCAGGATACATGAACCACGGGTTAACCGAGAGAAACTGTATCAGCGGTTTTGAGAAACGAATAACAGGCGTCGTATTCCCCGAAGGTGTCGAAGCATGGCTTACACGATTGAGGTCAACAACAGCCGACCAAATTGAATGGGAATTTGGGTGGTTGACTGATACTGAGGTAATATACATGGCAGCCGAGGAATGTCATATTCTTTTGATGGGACTTTGCAGCATCCAACCATATGCTCCTCATCGGGTTTTGCGCCAGCTAGGAAGATTTCAAGTAATTCCCACAGATGAGGATCTAAGCAAGCACGCCATTGAGTTGAGCCCAGGAGTCGTATTTCCCGAAGGAAAAATTAGAAAGCTGTGGCACGAATGTAGATTCTTGGAGCCCAAGACTATGGTTCGAGAAATGGCTAAGGGTGAGGTAGACCCAAAGTACGATCTTTGGTTCGAGAGAAGGTTCCAGATTTGTCAGAGACCTGCTAAAAGAGCTCACGTCCAACAATTTACGGATGATTCACAGGAACATTGGGGCTGGTTAATGAGGGAGGAGGCTACCGGGCTGAAATTGGGAAGCTGAAGCGACAAGTTGAAAGGCTCATATTTGAGAACAACGTGCAAGTCGCCTCTGAGCAGGGTGAAAAGAACCAATTAGCCAAAGAAAACCAGGCACTGAAAGCCCGAATCCGCCAAGTCAGTGAAAGCAACAGCGACCGACAGAAACGTCGCTCCGATGAAAGATTGATAGCAGAATTGAGAAATCAAGTCAGCAAAAGCCGAGAAGACTTGGAGAGATCCGAGGCGTGCATAGCAAGAATGCGGGCCAGATGGGCAAAAGGAACAATGGCACAGAGAAAGCATCTACAACAAGTCATAAGGGATTCTGAAATAAGCATCGGACTGTTGAGAGAAACAAACTCCACTCTTCAATAGCGAGTCCTTAAACAAGCCTGGGATGCCCGGACAGACAGAAGGCGCTGTTATGATTTAATGGCCAGAATGGAAGAACGAATGGAGAGGTTTCAGGATCGACTCGCCGACAATGCTCGAATACTTGGACTAAAGAACCGTCGAATAGAGCAACTGTTCGTCGAAAGGGACAACATCCGAGGAAGGATTGATGAGATTGGTCACTACATATACATGAGATGCCTAGAATGTGAGCAAATACCTCGTGATACCCTTCTGGCCGCCATCATGGGCTACGTCCATCAGATCATGAATGAGTTGAAGAGCTTGCAGAGAGGTCTTACACCAAAGTCCGCGGAAAGGCCGAACGACGCCTCGTGAGCACCTAAATTTAAATCTTTAATGTATCCTTAGTTCGAGTCTTTCTTGTTGGCTTTATGGGGCCATTGTCTTCCCATATGTTGTTTTTCCAAGTCAAGTTAAGAATTTTGGAACCTGTATTTTTGCTATTTTCGTCAGTTGAAATCAGTAGTTTGTAATAGCAAATTTTGGTAATGAATTTAAATGATTCCAAAAGAGTTTTGTGTCTTTACTTTGTGGTAGAACTACGCCCGGTCTGATTCACACAGGGACGTGATACGTAGGCAATCCACATAAGATTCGACCGCCACTAAAAGAAAAGAAAAAGAAGAAAGAAAGAAAAAGAGAAAAAAAAGAGAAGGAAGAAAGAAAGAATAATAGAGAGAAAAATGGGAGGTTCCCAAAACACTTTAAAGGCACAAATAAAGCAAGTCGAGATGACGCATGTGTTTGAAGCAAAGCATGTTAGAAATGGTTAACTGCCTAGGAGCATTGCATTCCTAATGTGCTATTATCAAAATCTGTTAAACTCTAACGCTAACAAGTTTGTTGTTTTCCACAAATACCAGACAGTTAGTTGTTAAAGCGTTCTGGCAACACACCCTTATCAGACCAGATCCAAGGGACCTGTACCAATTATCATGACTACTTTAGAAAATAGTACCGAGAAAGAAAGGCCAGTAAGCCAGTTGTTGAAAGAGGCGATGGAGAAGATAGAGAGGATGGGATTGGAGATGAATGCAATGCAGTTAGCTTTGGCTAAAGTACAGAAGAGCCCTGAACCACCCGCTGCTCTTACACCAGGGCATATGCTGGAATACCCTCACTCTGGCCCGTCAACAAGCCTCCCGAATCACCGCTATTATCAGGAGAGGAGCCCCTATGATTCCCAAGCTCCACCACCCCATCAACATCTCCCAACACCAAATGTTCCCACTTTTATGGGACCCACACCAGCCACACTACAAAGATCAACCAGTGAGCCGTTGTTTCAGGCTCACGATGCGCAGTACTATCCCCTTGAACCCACATTCAATGCACCAGAACCCCATACCTATAATCCACACTTGGAGGTCCCGACGGAGATTGAAAAGTCGGCTAAGGTGCTAGAGCAGGATGAGGTAATGAGGAAGTTCAAAATCCTGGAGCAATCCTTCAGGAGCCTTCATGGATTGGGCAACCAGGTCAACGTGGCCTACAAGGATCTATGACCTTTCCCAGACGTCCAACTCCTGGCTGGGTTCAAGATGCCTAAGTTTGACTTATATGAAGGGCATGGTAATCCTATGGCACATTTGCGGGGTTTTTGCAGCAAAATGAGAGGCGCAGGCGGCAAAGATGAGCTACTGATAGCTTATTTTGGTCAAAGCTTGAGTGGATCGGCATTGGAATGGTATACTAGGCAAGATCCCAGCAGATGGTACACTTGGGATGATCTAGCGCAGGCTTTCGCAGGTCACTTTCAATACAATCTCGAGATAGTCCCTGACTGTCTCACCTTATTGAGGACCGGAAAGAAGCCTGGGGAAAGTTTTCGTGAGTTTGGTTTCCGCTGGAGAAACAGGCATCCAGGGTCGACCCTCCCATGAGAGAGGGAGAAATGATGGACTACTTCTTGCAAACATTGGATCCAACTTACTTTGGTCACTTGGTGACGACGGTTGGAAAATCCTTCAATGAAGTAGTAAAGATAGGGGTTATGATAAAGGAGGGGCTGAAGTCTGATAAAATCCTAAATTACTCAGCACTCAAGGCAACGACCCAGGCTATTCAGAGTGGCACGGGAGGTGCGCTGGGAAGGAAGAAGAAAGAAGAGGTCGCCACGATTGAGACAGGCGGTTGGTCCAGGTCCGGAAAACCATACTACAACCAACCCAGACCCCACAGGCCAAATTATCCATACATCCCGCCACAACACTACTATCCACCTCAAGAACCACACTTCTCCGTGCACCAAGCCCAAACATACACTCAGCCTCCAGTTCGCCCGCAATGGCGCGCGCCGGCTCCCCAAAACACATACGCACCTCCACAGAACATATACCCTCCACCATAAAACGCCTATCCTCCACCAAGGGCATATAGGAACCCTCTAGGGGCGGGCTTTCGAGGAAATCAAGCTGCTAGAAATGACAGGCTACAGAGACATAGAGCTTTTACTGAGTTGGGAGAAACCTACACCGCCTTGTTCCACAAATTGAGGCAATTAGGTTTGGTGAGTCCTGTCGAGCCTAGAGGATCAAATCCCCCACCCCAAAATTTGGACCGATCAATAAGCTGTGAGTACTGCTCAGGAATGCTGGGGCATGATACCGAAAAGTGTTGGAAGTTGAGGCATGCAATACAAGATCTTATTGATGCCAACAAGATCTAGGTCTAGACACCGGAGGCACCCAACATCAACCAGAACCCATTTCCAGTACACCACGAAGATCACATGATCGAGTTGGTATACGAGGGAGGAGAGCCGAGGAAACCCTCACAGATAGTGATGACAATCCAAGCCACTCCGAAAGAGGAATCAACCAGTGGGGAAGTAGGGGTGCAGTTGAGGAGGGAAGATATCAAGCCAGTGGTAATACTAGGGAAGAATTCGTCCACCGTAACAAAGAAACCAGAGCCAGCCAAATTGGTGGTGTCAGGAACATCATCCACACCCGTAGTTGTTGTGAAAGGGGTCTGCAGGGGGCTGGTCACCATAAAGCCGGTAGTCCAATTACCAGTGATTGATAGCAAGGTCGTGCCTTGGAAGTATGAAAAGGCAGTGGTAATGTACAAGGGAAAGCAAGTGGTGGAGGATAGTTGTGAGGCGCAGGGACTGACTCGATCAGGACGGTGTTTTGCTCCAGTAGAGTTGAGAAGATCCAACCCAGCCGTAACAAAGAAACCTGTGTTAGAAGAAGAAGCTGAGGAATTCTTGAAAAAGATGAAAGTGCAGAATTACTCCGTGGTCGAATAGTTGAAGAAAACACCGGCCCAGATCTCGTTGTTATCATTACTGATCCATTCGGATGACCATCGTCGGGCCCTGATGAAGATACTGATGAAGCTCATGTGCCCAATGAAATTTCAGTAAACCACCTTGAAACGATTGCCAACAAATTTTTTGAGGTGAACAGGGTAACATTCTCTGATTATGATCTGCCAGTGGAAGGCACGGAACATAATAAAGCTCTCTACTTGACTGTCAAATGTGAAGATTTGGCAGTTACTCGGGCATTGGTGGATAACGGCTCAAGTGCCAATATTTGTCCGTTATCCACCCCGAACCAGTTGAAGATCGACCATGGTAGAATCCACAAGAACAACATTTGCGTCCGAGGATTTGACAGAAGTGGAACAGCCACCGTGGGGGATATTATACTTGAGTTGACCATCGGTCTGGTCCAGTTTACCATGGAGTTCCAGGTATTAGATGCCACGGTATCTTATAACCTTCTGTTGGGACGACCATGGATCCACGCGGCTAAAGCGGTACCATCCACCTTGCATCAAATGGTCAAGTTCGAATGGGATAGACAAGATGTCGTGTTGCATGGGGAAGACACTGCATGCACCATGGGAGGCGCCATTCTGCCCTTCATAGAAACCAATGATGACAAAGGTCCCTGAGTTTACCAGATTTTCGATGCAGTGTCAGCAGACAAGATTCCCGAGGGTGAAAGCATTCCACGCCCCAGGGTAGCTTCCGCAACAGTCATGATGGTTTCAGAGATGCTGGGTAATGGGTTTGTGCAAGGAAAGGGCGTGGGGGCTGAGCTTCAGGGGATTTTCTAACCTGTCTCCTTGCCCAAGAATTTGGAGACCTTTGGATTGGGGTTCAAACCGACTATGGCAGATGTAAAGCGAGCGCGAAAAATGAAAAAGAGAGTTTGGTTTCTTCCCAAACCAATACCGCGTCTCTCCAGATCCTTTATTAAAGCAAGTGCCAAGGGGTCACTGTGAGCACGTGATTTTTGCTTCACGGAAATCACTCCAAAAAGAAATCAAAAAATAAAACAAGTTACCTTTGGTTACAATTTTGAGAATTTGCGTGACATTTTTGGTAATCATTTTTGTCCGTAAATGTTACCTTTTTGTAGTTAATCGCAAAATGTAAAATAAATATATTACATGCTTATTTGGGATTTAATTGTACATTTAGGAATTAATTAAATCATGGTTTAGTTTTTAAAGAAAAATCGCAAAATGTATGTTTTTGTCTTGTGTTTTGTTGTCGTGGTGTGATTTTACCTATTTAAATATTTTAATATGTGTGTGATAATTGTGTTAAGTGTTAATTAATATGTGTTTAGTTTTACTTTAATTAGGTATTGTGTTTAAATTAGAAAATAAAAAGAAAAGAGTGCAAATTGGTCTAAATCGGATTGGGCCAGTTTATTTAGAAAATTCGAGGCCCAAAAGCACCAAAAACCAGCCCAAAGGCAGCCGGTCCAAGAGACCCATCGCCCAGGCCACTAAACGACGTAGTTTGACACCAAAACTACGCCGTTTCAAGAACAATCCATCTCAGCCGTTCAAACCAAGTTGATCTGACGACCCTCGTCACATATCCATACCCATTGTTTAAACCCGACCCGTTCAACCCCGGACCAACCCAACCCCTTTCAGTTGGAACGACACCGTTCCTCACAGGTGAAAGATCCTGGCCCTCAATCTCGCTTCATCCAATGGCCAGGATCTAATCACTCACTAACTATATAAGCCCAAAACCTTACCCCACGCCCCCATCCAAACACCCCCCCTTTCATCGTCCCAAACCCAGACCTCCCAAACCCTAGCCGCCCCTGTGCACCTTCACTGTAAACCCGGTGGCAACAACGCCGGTGACCACCAAAGTTACACCCCTAGGGCACCTCGACCCCCTGAACACAGATCCACCAGCCGTGGGTCTCGAATCTTCCCCCACCGTCTCGAATCTTCATTTGAAGATTCGAGCCAGACCCCAACCTACACCAAACCCCCCCAAATCCATACCAGGCACTCCATTGACCTCCCTCGTGACCAAACCAGGCTGGGTTTGGTTCGAATCCAACCAGGAAGACCTGAATCCCAAATCCGCCCTAGGAACCCTAGAAGTCCTGAATTCGAGTTCTTGTTCGTTTGAACGAGAAGATTAGGGTCTAATGGACCTTAATCGAAGTGTTCTCAGTTGATAACACTTCGATTAAAGTCTGTTCAACCCCAAAAGAAGTTTTGATTCGAAATCCGAGACAGGGTCTTCTGATTTTTTTCAAACCTTTAAGGTATTTCTGCTTTCCTTTTCCTTGTCAGTTCATTTTGTTGTTTTGTTATAGTTAAATGTCTGTTCATATGTCCAAATGTTTAGTTGATTTATTTTGAATTTTTGTGTCGACTGTTTCTATCCATTTTGCCCGGACCTTTTATTTGGTCGAATCTCTTTTGCTATTCATTGATGAATGTATGTGTTTAACAGTGTAATCGATTGAAATGAATTTCGATCGATTAATTAGTTCCCAGGGTCATTTCTTGTTTTGACAGTGCAATCTGAACCCCCTGTTCAATACTGTTCGATTCTGATCATTAGCTATTGATTGTATGTGTTGTAATTCGCGTAGTCGATTCGGCGTATGTCGTCAATTAGTTTTAGCTAGGGATGACAGTAATCTAACTCATGCTTTTTAATTCACTAAGCCATTGTTTGAGTTAGCTAAGAATTGATTTTAACTGCTCATGGTCTGATTAGTTGAACCAAGAGTCATTAAGGATTGGGTTATAGCTGCAGTTCAGGTTTGAGTTTGAATCGATGGCATGTGCACTCTTGGGCAGCATGTGCATTATATTTTCTTTATTGAATTAAAGCAAATTTGACAGCATGTGCTGTCAGGGCATATTCAGGCTGCCCATATTTGCTAATTAGAATAAGGGACATGCCACTTTAGCAGTAAAGAAAGGGTTTGTCAGGGGAATCTTATGGGGGATACTTTTCTTTTAAGTTTTGAGTGGAAAAACAGAAGAAGGCACATGGGGGGAATTCAAAGAGAAATAGGCTGGATTCTAAGCTATAAAAACAGGATAGAAGAGATAGAGAAGGGAGAGAGCATTCTGAAAGGGCAGACCTTAGGAGATAAAAAAGAAGATAGGGGGATTGGACAAAACAGTGGAGAGGGCAGAAAAATATAGTTCAGAAAATCAAAGATAGTTCTAAAAATCAGAAAAGAGAGGGTTTAGAAATTAGGGAGGGAGATAGAAAAGAAAATTTCTGTTGTTTGATTGAAGTTGAAAACTTTGCTTTTCCTCACCTTTTTGTGTTTGAAATCAGCATCAACTGCTTTGTTCTATTCGAAATTTGGGGTTTCTTTCCTTTGAGGGTCTGAAAATCAGAAACTGTGTTTCAATCTTGTGTCGGATTCATCTATTACCTGTTGAGTAACATTGGAGTTTCCTGGGTCTCAACTGAGCCTTGTTGAGTCTTTTACTTGGACATTGGGTACTGTTTCATTGAGTTACTACTGTTTCATTCTGCCTGGGGGTGCTATTGCTGCTGTATTTGTTGTTGTTGCTGTTGTCCTTTGCTACTGCTGCTGACTTCTCTATCCTTCTTCTTCTTCTTTGCATTTCAGCATCCAGGTACACATTTTGAATCTCACCTTGATGTAACAGTAACAATAAGTATTGAAATGAAAGGCGCGGAGAATTTTTCAGTCATTTGATGTTGTGCCTATAGTCTTATAAAGTGTTAGTATATTTGTGCAAATCTTTAGGTTGTAACTCAATAAGGAAATACAGCAGGTAGTTTCGTATCTAATTGAAAACTTAGTTTGTTTAATTTATCGTGATTTACAATGGTTTAGCTTGTTTAGTTTGTACGTATGATGTAATTATGTAATTCGTGGATTGCACGAGTAATTGGTATATCGATAACTAGACTTCATTTTTCATTTATATTTTGTATGTATAAGGTAGATTGCTACTAACCTGGACAAACACCATATAGCTTTAAATCATTTAATTTAACTCTGTCACGTCCGGATTCCATTAGGCAGTTTCGAATCCAATTAGTAGCATCTCCTAATAAGTAGTTGATTCCATTAATCAAGCCCAAATAAGTTAGTTTAAAATTCGAACTTGAAGAACATTTAGTGTAAGTTTAGTATTTTTATTAATCTTTCCTGCAATCTCCTTTAGCAAATTAACAGCATGTTCACCCGTGAAATAAGGCACGAGACAATTCCCGCCTCATAAACAACTAATCAGATAATCAAACAAGAATCCGGAGATGGCCAAGCATGCAATTTAATTAGAATGTATTTTCTTTCTTCCATTTCTTAGAGACGAACATAATAAAGATGTAGTCATTGTAGGTTTGCCCGTTTCATAAAATGAGACGAGCCTCGCCAAAAGAGATGCACAAACTGCGGGGTCCTCATAAATGTACATATTAAATACTTAGAATCCGGGATGGGTCATTTATCGAATTTCATGACCCTCCCCAAAAATAATAACGTGATAGTCTCTTTAGGCGCGTTTTAATAATATTACTTTCTTAAATTCGGGTGCGCATTTATGTGACCCAAATTCAAATCTCAGCGGAGTCGAAATGTGTTAACAACTACGGGTACATTGATTGTGACGTGGTTCGAGATGCATTTTCACAACGTTGCAATTCTATAAAAATAAATGATAATAATAAAAGCGGTTTAAACTTAATAAAAGCACATAAGTCACAACATGTATTTAAATTAGATATTTAGCCATTATAACAATTTAAGCGACCATGCTAGAACCACGGGATTCGAGGATGCCTAACACCTTCCCTCGGGTCAACAGAATTCCTTACTTAGAATTTCTGGTTCGCAGACTTCATTTGGAAAGTCGAATATTTTCCTCGATTTGGGATTCAAGATAAACCGGTGACTTGGGACACCAAAAGCCAAACCTTTCCCAAGTGGCGACTCTGAATTAAATAAATAATCCCATTTCGAATATTGTCACTTAAATTTGAAAAACTCCCTCGCGCATTAACCCTTCGGGGCGGGCGCGCAAAAAGGAGGTGTGACAGCTCTGGCGACTCCACTGGGGAAATTTGAACCCAGAACCACTGGTTCAGGGTTCAAGAATTCGAGCTTAGAATAATTGTTATATTTGGCTTTATTATCTGATCTTTATTACATGTTTTGGCATAATGTGTTAAATGTTGTCTTTTACCGCTTTGATATTATTTGACTGTATATATAAACTGTGCCGAACCCTTCTCTCTTCACCTCCGGGGATGTGCTTACTGGTTGAGACTCCCTATTCTGTTAGTGTCATACCCTGAAATAAAAAAGAGGCTCGGACAAGTTACGAAGCCGGATGGCCTTTTGGTTCCCGGTAAGTTGCCCCCTCCTCGACTCGAGTTGTCCGCTCGGGTACACAGTCTAGAACATATACCCAGGTTATAAACCTAGTATAACAAAACCTCATGCCGGATCCCTAGTAGGAACGCTTATTTGCATCATGTTGCATTTGACATAGGGGACTCAACACAGGGGTTGGGTCCGTCTAGGACAGGTAACCTGAAATGAAAAGACCATCCTGCTGCATCCCGTTTGTTTTGCGCATTTATTTCCTTCAGATCTGCATGCTGACCGGTTTCTAAAAAAAACAATTCAAAAAGGAAAGAAAAATAGCAGTGTAGGGAGATAATTACTTATTTTGGAAAAATAAAACCAACAAGTAGTGTCAAAACCTTGCCGAAATTTTTTTTAAAAAAATGAAAATAAAAATTTGTCTTTTAGTTGATTTATTATTAAAAAAAAACATATATATAAAAAATTTCCTTTAATCACTTTCAAAATCCAAAAAATATATTTATTTAAAAAAGGGAAAAATTCAAAAAAAAATGTTGTTTCTGTTGTAGTGTCTCTTTTATAAATTCAGACTAATAGTCCAAATGCTTCCTTAAAAAGATTTTCTTTAGTCTTTATCTCTTTTAAAAAATATATATATATAAAAATCCAGAAAAATATTTTTTTCTTTCTAAAAAAGATTGTATTCAGGAGGGGTTTAGTTTATTTACTCTACGCTTGATCAAGCCCGAACTACGCCGGTTTGATTCTCACAGGGTGTGAGATACGTAGGCAACCCTCATCGGGTCCAACTTCCCTTTTTTTTTTCAAAAATAGCCAAACTGCCATAATTTTAATTTATGAGTCGGGTGATGCCGTTTTGTCAAGAATAGCCAAATGTTCCAAAAAGGGACGCCGGAAGGCTGACTTTGCATAAACAACCATTTTTGGTCATTTTTTTTTAATTTTTTTTTGACCAAGTTGCCCAATGGCCTTAAGATCCTCGTCCCCGAGGGTCTGCGAGGCCATGTTCCCAATGTCGGGTCACCATTCTGAAAAAAAAAGAGTCATAAATAAATCAAGTGATGCTGTTGTTGTCAAAAACAGCCGAATGTTCCCGAAAGGGACGGCGGGAGGTTGACTTTGCATAAACGGCCACTTTCGATCATCTTTTAAAGTTTTGATCGATTGATCCTCACAGCCTTAAAATCTTCATCCCGGAAGTGCTGAAAGGCCGTGTTCGAAAATCGGATCTTTCTTTCTAAAATATAGTCAAAAATTTTTAGTCAAATCATTTTTGCTTAACCACCCTATAAATGTGCAGGATGAGCACAATACAAAACAAACCCTTTTCAATAATGACCAAGATCTCTTTTGAGTTGCGATTATGGTGGAATGACCTAGGCAAGGAAGGGCAACATAAAGTAAAGAAGTATCTGAAAGATCTCCCGGATTTACTAGACATCCAGCCTCGGGGTGATGTTATCAGATCGTTGGTCACTTGCTGGGATTCGACACACAATGTATTTCATTTCTCAGACTTTGAGCTCACCCCGATATTAGAAGAAATAGCGGGATACATCGGAAGTGATGAAGCTTCACTAAGGTTCAAGTACTTGATTGCACCTAGGGCCGTCACTGTACACCGGTTTTTGGATTTCCTAAAAATACCCCAAACATTTCATCATCCATATTTTGCAAAAGGTTTCTGCAATCTCCGCCTCATATATGCTAGATATGGCCACGTGGGCGGGTTCAATAAGCCAGACTTCAAACTATGCAGTAGAGGTAACCGACAAAAGTGGGATGAATACAGGCTGGTAGCTTTTATGATAACATTTTTGGGTCTTATAGTGTTCCCAAGGAAAGACGGAAACATCGATCTAAAAGTAGTTGGGGTCGTCAGTACCTTGCTCACCCATGATAAGAGTACTCTGGCGCCTATGATTATGGCTGACATCTTCCGGGCTCTCACTATTTGCCGAGCCGGGGGCGACTTTTTCGAAGGATGTAACCTATTGTTGCAAATGTGGATGACCGATCATTTGTGCCACCGCTCCCCGCTCTTGGGTTACGGTTCGCCCGAGAAGACTTGTATTGGAGAATTCTACACAAGAATCAAAGGGGTTAGTCTGCCCGAGGGAGTCACAGCTTGGACGTCATTCTTCCGAACTCTCACTGCCAACCAAATTCAGTGGATACTCGGATGTACGCCTATTGAGGAAATCATATACATGCCGGCAACCAGGCCCTACTTTCTGTTGATGGGACTTAAAAACATCCAACCCTATGCACCGTATTGGGTTTTGAGGCAACTTGGGAGGTATCAAGTAGTGCCAAAAGATGAAGACTTGAGTACCCAAGTGGTTGAAATCAGTCCGGACGGTCGGTTCCCCAAAGAAGAAGTTCGCCAGATCTGGAGTGAGTGTCAACATCTGACGGTAAACAATTGTGTGTTGGATACAGATAAAGGAGAAGTTTCCCCGGGGTATCACGCTTGGTTTAGAGGTGACATGTCCTGCGAGAGACCAGCTAAAAGACCTCATCTCAAAGATTTCGTTGAGTCATCCCAGGAGCAATGGAACTGGTTAGCAAAGAAGAAAGATTATCGGACAGAGATCGGTGAGTTGAAACAATAGGTTGAAAGTCTGAAATTCAATAACAGTATGCAGGTCGCTGCAGATCGAGGTGAAAAGAATAGATTGGCCCAAGAAAATGAAGAACTTGGGGCCCAAATCCAGAAATTGAGAATGGCTCTTGATAAACAACCAAGGAGTCGATCAGACGAGCAGTTGATAAAAGGGCTGAGAAGTGAAGTCAGGGAATGGCGAGATGGTTTAGAAGAGTCTGAAAACGTCATGGCAGAGCTCAAAGTACAGTGGGGAACAAGAGCAGATAAGCATCGCCGATACTTGAATCAATTGAAACACGACCACGAGAAAACTGTTGCCAACATGAAGAGAAAAGTGGCTGCACTTGAGGTTAAAGCAGTTAAGCAGGCCGAGGATTTCCAAATTGAAAGCAGACACTGTTACGACTTGTTGGCCCAAATGGAGGTAGAAGTACGGCAACTGAAAAATCAGCATATGCAGGATTCTCAGGCGTTAAAAACATGTAGTGATCAGATAAAACGCATGTTTATAGAAAAGAGGCAAACCAGGGATAAGATTAGGACCATTGCCCATGCCATCATCAGAAGGTGTCTACGATGTGAAAACATGACCAGCATTACTGTTCTCTCGGCAGTGATGGTTTATGTCAAGCATACCATGCATGAGCTGTAACAACTTGAAAGGGATCTCACACCTAAGACCGCGGCGAGGACGAACGATGCCCCGCGGGCACCAATTTTCGAAACCTTAATGCATTCATAGGTCGAGTCTGTATCTTAGCATCTTCTGTCCATCTTTTCGCATTAGGGTGCATTAGTCCGTTTGAGTCTTACTTATTTTTCAAGGTTTGTTATTTTCCCCTAAAATAGATTGAGTCCCTTGTACTTACTTGGTTGTAATAGATTGTTTCAGTAATAAATGTGTGCTTCTTTTACACTCATCTGTTTTGAACTACGTAATGATCTAATTCACATGGCATCGTAATACGTAGGCAATCCTCATCAGATCCGGTCACATTTTTTTAACTGCAAATAATAATAATAAAAAAAAAACAAAGAAAAAAAGTGGTGATAAATAAAAGAAAAGCCTAAAGAGAAGCCGGAATGACGCATGTCTTTGTTGCAAGCATGTAGAAACCCCCCTAACTGTATAGGTGCATCACACCCCAATGTGGGATTACCTGTCTGTTGTTTGTTTCAAACTAACCATTTGTTTGCTGATAAGTGCAGGTTCCTAGAAAAGTGGTTTGGTTTTGTGGTAACATGGCCTCACATTCGTACTTCACGAGGTCAAAAGGAAGCGTTCAGCCACCCGTCGCTAAATCAAGAGGAAGTGTTCATACATACTTCACAAGGTCGAAAGGAAGTGTCGAAATGTCTTCAGAAGTTCCTCTGCCAATGATTCCTATTTCGGAGGAAAGTTCAATCTCAGCCATCCCAACTTCTGAGTCAGCAACGGTCGAGGAAAATAGAATTCTACGTCTCCGCATGATGGAAATGTGGGACGCCTGGGCCAATAGAAAAGAGCCACCAAGCGCGATCCCTGGATTCCCTGAGCTTTTTCCTAGGGCAAGTAGGACCTCCAACATCCCCACAAGTTATCCAAATACCCCACTGGGATTTCCTACCATCTCAACCTACTTTACTGGAACACCTTCTGAGTCTCGCCCCCAGGTGTTAGCTGCCGGTGCGGTTTCAAACATATTCACTGCTCCACCTTGTTCATCCACGGCACAACCTGTTTTACCCAGGCCTAACTTCGATTCATCATCCTTCACATTTCAAGCACCACCTCTTCCATTGGAACCTAGTCAGTTCACTACCAACGCTTACCCTCAGCCGTCTCGGTACGAGTTTATCGCAGGACAGGAGAAAGCCGAGAAAACGCCTGAACAAGAGGAAATGACCAGAAAAATGAGAAGCATGGAGCAAACTCTCAAAAATATACAGGGTCTGAGCGGGCAAAAAAGCGTATCTTACGCTGACCTGTGCATGTTCCCACACGTACATCTGCCCTTGGGTTTCAAAACCCCAAAGTTTGAGAAATATGACGGGCATGGGGACCCCATAGCCCACCTCAAAAGGTACTGCAACCAGTTGCAGGGAGCGGGCAGAAAAGAAGAGCTTCTTATGGCTTACTTTGGAGAATCATTGATCGGCATTGCTTCTAAATGGTATACGGATCAGGAAGTATCTTGTTGGCACATTTGGGACGACTTGGCTCGGGATTTTGTCAGGCAGTTTCAATATAACATCGACATTTCCCCCGACAGGAATTCATTGTCGAATCTAAAGAAGAAGCCTTCAGAGAGCTTCCAAGAATATGCTGTCAAATGGCGCGAACAAGCGGCCAGAGTCAAACCTCCGATGGATGAAACAAAAATGGTCAGTGTTTTCCTTCAAGCCCAAGAGGCTGATTATTATCAAAACATGATGTCTGCATTGGGAAAGTCGTTTGCTGAAGCTATCAAAATCGGTGAAATAGTGGAGAATGGGTTAAAAATAGGGCGAATCTTGAGTCAGTCTGCTACAAGGGCCACCTCCCAAGCAATCCAAGGCGGGTCTGGAGGAGGAGCAAACCGAAAGAAGAAGGAAGAAGCAACAATGGCAACTTCGAGTGTAAGAAAACCCCATCCGTCCAGATTTCATTTCTCTGAAAGAGCCCCGCAACACTACTACCCCCATCAAGATGCGGCCTATGCTATGAACCTTCAGCCCTATACAGTAATGAATGCACAACCATATATTAGGCCACAACAACAATTTCACCAAAAGCGAGCTCAATTTCCAAGAAATCAACCTCCTCACCAAGCTTAGTATAATCCCCGACCTCCCAAAAATAATCTCCCCTACAACGCCCGCACTCGAGAGCCGCCCAGGAAAACGGACTTCACACCTATTGGTGAGTCATATTCCAACATTTTCCCTAAATTGGTCCAAATGGGTTTGTTACAACCCGTACCCCCAAATAGGCAAAACCCAGAGTCACCCTCTTACCAACCTGGTGCCCGATGTGCCTATCATTCTGGAGTGGAAGGGCATGACACTGAGAGCTGTTGGACTTTGAAAAGGGTTGTTGAAAACCTCATAGAACAAAAGCGAATAGTGTTAAAGGACGAAGGCATTCCTAATGTGACCAAAAACCCGTTACCAGCTCACAACAATGGACCGATTATTGGGATGATCTGCGAAGATAAAGAGTTTGATCCTATCTTGAAAGCCATCATTGCAATCGCCTACATTGAGAAAAAGCCCAAGACGTATGCAAAGCAAGAAAAGGGGGACAAGAAGAGTAAAACCCCCCTCAAAACACAGAAAAAGCAGTGGAAACCAAAACTGAGGTAGTACCCTCGAAAGATGTCGTCCTTTATGTCCCCCGAGGTTCGAAGAAAGGACAAGTGACATTGAGCCCTCCAAGAAGGTTTGAGCTGAACAAAGGATCTAAAATGTATGTGCCCAAAGGGACCTATGCGGAACGGGGGCCAATAATTTCACCAAGGCTGAATGAGCCCGTGATTATTGGACGCGCGCCGTAGAGGCCCATGACAGATCCTACTACCGTCCCGTGGAATTATAACAAGGCGGTAGTAACCTACAAAGGAAAAGAAATCCTAGGAGAAGTAAATGAAACTAACCCAACTGAGAAATACCTCAACCTGGAGGAGTTGAATGATTCTACAAAGAGGCGTTTCCCACTCAAGAAACCAGTTAGTGCCGAGGAAGCGGAAGAGTTTTTTAGGAAAATGAAAACTGCGGACTACGAGATAATTGACCAACTCCGAAAGTCTCCCGCTCAGGTCTCGTTGTTGTCTCTATTAATGAATTCAACTGAGCATCAGAAAGTGTTAATCAAGACCTTCAACGAAGCTTACGTCCCAATTGAAACTACCGTGGAACAGCTAGAGAGGATGGCAGAAAGATTCTTCATGATCAATCAGATTTCCTTCAGCAAAAATGATCTGCCCCCGGAAGGGGCCGCTCACAACAAGGCCCTCCACCTAACAGTTAAATGTGAAGGGTACTATGTGAAGAGGGTCATGCTAGATGGCGGGTCTGGAGTAGATATCTGTCCCCTTTCGACTCTGCAAAGAATGGAGATAGAGACAGGGAGAATCAGGCCCAACAACGTATGTGTTCGTGCCTTTGACGGCATCAAAAGGGACACCCTAGGCGAGATCGATTTGATTTTGACTATTGGACCTGTGGATTTTGAGGTGACCTTTCAGGTCCTAGATATGGATACTTCTTACAATTTCCTTCTAGGAAGGCCTTGGATTCATGCGGCGGAAGCCATACCTTCTACTCTCCACCAGATGGTAAAATTTGTATATGAAAATCAAGAGATTATAGTCCACGGAGAGGATGAGCATTCAATTTATCGAGACCCGTCGGTTCCATGCCTCGAAGCTAAGGAGGGTAGTGAACACATAGTCTGTCAAGTTTTCGAGGTTGTGGTCGCAGACCAATGCGAAGAAGGAAGCCCTTACCCTCAACCTTTTCTCTTAAAAGCGTTAGTTATGGTTGCCAAGGAAATGATCAGGCATGGTTATAAACCGGGGAAGGGACTCGGGGCATCATTGCAAGGCATCACCGAGCCTATCACCTTACCTGCCGCCGAAAAGTTCTTCGGTGTTGGTTTTTATGCCGAAGAAGCTGACGTAATGTGGGCAAACCAACGGAAGAGCAATGGTTGGGTTTTATCTCAGCCAATTCCGCATCTTTACAGAACATTTGTCAGACCCAAGTACATTGAAGAAAGAGAGGATGAGACCTTCACGACTGAGGAAATTGAAGAAATCTGTGGGGTTATGAGGCAAATGCTATATGAAACCCATATGGTTCAGCTGGGGGAAGGCTCGAGCACCGCTGAGGTGCTTTACATGGGGCCTGGTGCCAAATTGCAAAACTGGAAGGCTACTCCGTTTCTGATCAAGCGGGAATCCTGGTAGACCAGTCTTGCCACCTTTTCTGCATCACGAGTTATTTTGGGGTGTAACTCGAATGATTTCCTTTTAGTTTCCTATCCTTAAATTCTAATGTAAACCCTATTATCTTCAAAATTCAATGAAATGAAATTAATATTTCATCTTCCATCTTATTTATTCTCTCTGATTTTTTTGTTTTTTTTGTTTTATTTCTTTCAGTTCTAATAATGCGGTTTTAAATAACATGACATGCTTGCGGAATTCATGCCCAGATCCAAACATACAGTCTAGCTGCGAAATAATGAACCAAGAAATGGAATACGATGAAGAAGAGGCTTTTAAGGAAATAAATCGAGAATTGGAACACTTTGAGAACAAACCTAAGCCGAATCTGAATGACACCGAACCGGTTAATTTGGGAACTCCTGAGGAAATTCGAGAGACCAAAATAAGCATTCACACGGACAAGAGAACGCAAGACGCGATAATTCAACTCCTTTTTGAATTTAAAGATGTGTTTGCTTGGTCATACGATGACATGCCAGGATTAGGCGTTGATCTAGTGGTGCATAAATTGCCAATTCACCCTGATTGTCCTCTAGTTCAACAAAAGCAAAGAAAGTTCAAAACTGATGTCAGTGACAAGATTAAAGAAGAAATCACCAAGTAGTTGAAAACGGGAGTAATTCGGGTAGTCCAGTACACCACGTGGTTGGCGAATGTAGTTCCAGTGCCGAAAAAAAATGGGAAGACTCGGGTATGTGTGGATTATCGAGATTTGAACAGAGCGAGTCCCAAAGACAATTTCCCATTGCCCAACATCCACATCCTTGTTGATAATTGCGCCAAACATGAGATCCAGTCTTTCGTAGATTGTTACGCTGGGTATCATCAGGTGTTGATGGATGAAGAAGACGCCGAGAAGACTGCCTTCACCACACCTTGGGGCACTTACTGTTATCGGGTTATGCCATTTGGTCTGAAGAATGCTGGGGCAACTTACATGAGGGCCATGACTACCATTTTTCATGACATGATGCATCAAGAAATAGAGGTGTATGTGGACGACATGATAGTCAAGTCCAGGACGCAGGACAATCATATCCAAGACTTGAGGAAATTCTTCGAGAGACTGAGGAAGTACGACTTGAAGCTGAACCCAGCCAAATACGCTTTCGGGGTCCCATCAGGCAAGCTTTTGGGTTTCATAGTAAGCAGGAGAGGTATCGAATTAGATCCAACAAAGATAAAATCTATCAGAGATCTACCTCCCCCAAGAACGAAGAAAGACGTGATGAGTCTGTTGGGAAGGTTAAACTATATTAGTCGATTCATTGCCCAGCTGACTAGCACGTGTGAGCCCATATTTAAGCTGTTAAGGAAGGATGCAGCAATCAAATGGACGGTTGAGTGTCAAGAAGCTTTTGACAAAATCAAGGAATATCTTTTAAATCCCCCAGTTTTGGTCCCGCCAGAGCCAGAGAGACCCCTGTTCTTGTATCTGACAGTCTTGGAAAATTCTTTCGGTTGCGTCCTCGGGCAACATGACATAACCGGAAAGAAGGAGCAGGCGATCTACTACTTGAGCAAGAAATTCACCGGCTATGAGGCCAAGTACACTCTGCTGGAAAGAACATGTTGTGCTTTGACATGGGTTGCTCAAAAATGGAGACATTATCTCCAAGCTCACACTACTTACCTCATAAGCAGGTTGGATCCTCTGAAATACATATTTCAGAAACCGATGCCTACTGGAAGACTGGCCAAGTGGCAAATCTTGCTTACTGAATTTGACATAGTCTATGTCACCCGCACGGCAATGAAGGCCCAGGCATTAGCGGATCATTTGGCCGAAAACCCGGTTGATGAGGAATACCAACCGTTGAGTACTTATTTTCCGGATGAAGAAATCAACACCATAGAAGTAACCTCGGAAAACGCTCATGTTTGGAAGATGTTCTTTGATGGGGCCGTAAACGCCAAAGGTGTAGGAATAGGGGAAATCTTGATCTCACTTGCTGGTCAACATTATTCGGCTACAGCTAGGCTTCGTTTCTTTTGCACGAACAATACAGCTGAATATGAAGCCTGCATCATAGGCATGAATATGGCGATCGATCAGGATGTTGAAGATTTATTGATTATGGGGGATTCCGACCTGATTATCCGGCAAGCCCAAGGTGAATGGGAAACTCGGGATGTCAAGCTTATTCCTTACCGACAGCACGTAGAAGACCTTGGCAAGCGTTTCAAGTCAATAGAGTTCAGGTACATCCCGCGGTGTCACAACGAACTAGCGGATGCACTTGCTACCTTGGCTTTAATTCTACCCTACCCAGGTGGAAATCCAAATCAGGGAAAGATACGGTTACTGCAACGTAATCGAGGCAGGATCGCGTACACAGCCATGGTACCATGATATCAAGAGGTTCTTGAAGACACAAGAATACCCCGAACATGCTACTGGAGATCAAAAGAGAACCACTAGGCGGCATGCAGGTGGTTTCTTTTTGAGCGGCGAGTTATTGTATAAAAGGACCTCGAACCTCAATCTGCTAAGATGTGTTGACGCCGAGGAGGCGGGAAGGATCATGCATGAAGTACACGCATGAGTGTGCGGGCCCCACATGAACGGGTATGTTTTGGCAAAGAAAATCCTTCGAGCAGGTTATTACTGGATGACCATGGAAAAGGACTGTTTTAGCTTCGTTCGAAAGTGTCATCAGTGTCAGGTGCACGGTGATTTGATTCATGCGCCTCCCACAGAACTGCATCCCATGTCTGCACCTTGGCCATTTGTTGTTTGGGGCATGGACGTCATTGGTCCTATCGAGCTGAAGGCCTCAAATGGACACAGATTTATATTGGTTGCTATCGACTACTTCACGAAATGGGTAGAGGCTGTCACTCTCAAGTCGGTCACTAAAAAGGCTGTAGTGGATTTTGTGCATTCAAATCTTATTTGTCGTTTTGGTATTCCTACAACTATCATCACAGATAACGCGGCAAACCTGAATAGTCACTTGATGGGGGATGTATGCGAACAGTTCAAAATAGCGCATAGGAATTCCACTCCTTATCGGCCCAAGGCCAACGGCGCTGTTGAAGCGGCGAACAAAAACATCAAGAAGATTTTGAGGAAGACAAACCAGAGTTCCAGACAATGGCATGAGCAGTTACCTTTCGCCCTGCTGGGATATCGCACTACAATACGCACATCAGTAGGGGCAACCCCATACTTGTTGGTTTACGGGATCGAGGCTGTGATACCGGCAGAGGTAGAAATCCTTTCTCTCCGGATCATCGTTGAAGCTGAAATTGAAGACAGTGAGTGGGTCAAAACCCGTTTGGAATAGTTAACGCTGATCGATGAAAAGCGAATGGCTGCGGTCTGTCATGGGCAGTTGTACCAACAAAGAATGGCCCGTGCTTACAACAAGAAAGTGCGACCCAGGAATTTTGAAGTAGGTCAACTGGTGTTAAGGCGCATTCTTCCACATCACCAGGAAGCGAAAGGAAAATTTGCTCCTACTTGGAAAGGTCCATACATCATCAGGAAGATATTGCCCAGGGGAGCATAATACTAGGTGATATTGAAGGAAAAGATCTCGACACAGCCGTGAATGCGGATGCAGTAAAAAGATACTATGTCTGAATTTGCTCCGACGATGTTTTTGCACAATTGAGAGGACGAAGGCTTTCATTCCCGCTACCCAAACACTCAAATCCTTTGCTAACCCTTTGAGCCATTTACCTTTCTTTCATTACCCTCTTTGGAACCCGGAAGTGCTAGTTTAAAAAAAAAAATTAAAAAAAAACAAAAAAAAAATCAAAAAAAAATTGCCTGAACTACATTTGACTTGATTCCGAAAGGATACATAGGCAGCCTCTCTATGGGGTTCAGTCACACCAAAACAAAAATCCAGTTTTTCCCCAAAAATTTAAACTGGGGCAGACGTTATAATAATCCGGCGATAATCCCGCCTGGACGGTTCCAAAGTTGTAATTCGATCCAAGTTTTTTTTGACCCCAAACCTGTTGCAAGTCCTTCCGATCAATCGGCAAAAGTTTCCTCAAAATCAAAGGACGCAGTTGCTCGGATCCGACGTAGTCAGGATGAGAGAAATAAAATGAGAGAGTCTTATTGGTGAAAACCTACAGGCACCATAAGGCGATGGCGAGCAGAGAAATCAAAATGAGAGAGTCTTGTTAGTGAAAACTCATGACGAGCACTATAAGGCGACGGTAAGAAGAGAAATGAGAGAGGTCGGCTAGCGAAAACTCGCAAAGGGCGCTGTCGGCCGAAAAGAGGATTTCACCACAGAAGGTTTTGGCAAGGCTCCCTGGTTTGGAAACATAGATCCGTTTGGTTCGTGAGAAAATGTAGGTTCGTGAGAGTCGGGCATCCAGTCCAAAAAGCAGGTCATGTCAATTTAAAGCCAGCATGCACCTCGGATAAGTCTTTCTTTTCCCCGAAAAGGACGCCTCTCTTTTAAATTCATTTCCTCGCTCTTTGTTTACCTTTCTTTGGATTCCTTTTCGGTTTAACCCTAAGCCCCAAACATGCTAGAAAGAAAAGGTGGCAGGACCGGTTTCACAGGGCTCTGTGTGGCAAGAGGTGGAGAACATACCCGACCTCAGTGGTGCGTCGGTCCAATCCCGACTGATCGTGACGTCTGATTACCTCAAAATCCCCAAGCAGAGTTTGAGACGGAAGAAACAGAGCCTTACACGCGCAAATCATTGTGAAATCCTGAAATATTGAGTCTTATCAGTTTGAAAGGAGGTCGCATTGGAAGCCAATCAATGGCGAATTTTCTCAACAGAAATGAGGCTTGGGACCAAGAAAAACAATGAAGGCCACAAACCGACCACAATTTCAAACTAACAATTTTCCTTTGTTTGAAGTTGAAGCAGTTGCAATACAAAACGGACTAAGCAGGAAGCAGGTACAACCCTGCGAGAGGCAGGTGCATCCAAAAGGAAATGCGCAAAGATTAGAAATAGCTATGCTGCAATAATCAACCCAAAAGGGAAGTCTCCTCCCGATTCTTTCCTACATTTTTCTCCTAACCCGATGACTTCCTCGGCATGACCCTAGGACTCTCTCCCTTTTCCGGCATAACCCGATGATTTCCCCGGCATAACCCGAGGACTTTTTCCCTTCCCCGGCATAATCCGAGGACTCTTTCCCTTTTCCGGCATAACCCGATGATTTCCCCGGCATAAACCGAGGACTCTCTCCCTTTTCCGGCATAACCCGATGATTTCCCCGGCATAACCTGAGGACTTTTTCCCTTTCCGGCATAACCCGATGACTTCCCCGGCATGACCCGAGGACTCTCTCCCTTTTCCGGCATAACCCGATGACTTCTCCGGCATAACCCGAGGACTCTCTCCCTTTTCCGGCATAACCCGATGACTTCCCCGGCATAACCCGAGGACTTTTTCCCTTTTCCGGCATAACCCGATGATTTCCCCGGCATAACCCGAGGACTCTCTCCCGTTTCCGGCATAACCTGATGATTTCACCGGCATAACTCGAGGACTCTCTCCCTTTTCCGGAATAACCCGATGACTTCCCCGGCATAACCCGAGGACTCTTTCCCTTTTCCGGCATAACCCGATGACTTCCCCGGCATAACCCGAGGACTTTTTCCCTTTTCTAGCATAACCCGAAGACTTTTTCCCTTTTCCGGCATAACCCGATGACTTCCTCGGCATAACCCTAGGACTCTCTCCCTTTTCCGGCATAACCCGATGATTTCCCCGGCATAACCCGAGGACTTTTTCCCTTCCCCAGCATAACCCGAGGACTCTCTCCCTTTTCTGGCATAACCCGATGACTTCCCCGGCATAACCCGAGGACTTTTTCCCTTTTCCGGCATAACCCGATGACTTCCCCGGCATAACCCGAGGACTCTCTCCCTTTTCCGGCATAACCCGATGACTTCCCCGGAATAACCCGATGAATCTTCCCGGCATAACCCGTGGACCCTTTTCGGCATAACCCGATGACTTCCCTGGCATAACCCGATGAATCCTCCCGGCAAAACCCGATGAATCTTCCCGGCATAACCCGTGGACCCTTTCCGGCACAACCCGATGAATCTTCCCGGCATAACCCGATGAATCTTCCTGGCATAACCCATGGACCCTTTTCGGCATAACCCGATGAATCTTCCCAGCATAACCCGATGAATCTTCCCGGCATAACCCGTGGACCATTTCCGGCATAACCCGATGAATCTTCCCGGCATAACCCGTGGACCCTTTTCGGCATAACCCGATGAATCTTCCCAGCATAACCCGATGAATCTTCCCGGCATGACCCGATGAATCTTTTCGGCATGACTCGTGAATCGTTCTGGCATAACCCGATGACCTACCGGCATAACCCGAGAACTCTTTCCCTTTTCCGGCATAACCCGATGAATCTTTCCGACATAACCCGGACAGTTTCCAGCATAACCTGGCAATCCTCCCAATTCAGGTCTCCAGTCCCTGAACTGAGCATTTTTTTGTTAAGCCGACATTAGGGCTCCAATCCCTGAGTTGTGCATTTTTACCTTTTGCGACATTAGGGCTCCAATCCCTGAGTTGCGCTTCGTAGACTAGGTTTGTTTTTCAAATCCCCGCATCAGTGCTGTAGATTATTATGGCCATTAACTCACGAAATTTTCCTAGTGAAACTGGGGCAGAAAAATTTCGTTCGTTTGTTTTGTTTGTCTCAGCAGGTTTGACCTCGAGACGCATGGATCGAGATGACCCATGGGATGAGCCTCAATCTTGAATAAAGAAAAGAAGAAAAGGACAAAAGGAGAAGATGTCCCCAAATACTAGAACAAACAAACGGCGAGTCGCTCTAAAATTTGATTAAAGTCCCGAGTTCCGCCAATCCCGTTTTATTCAATATTGCAGAAATAAACAAGCGCCTACAACTTGCAAGCATCAAGATTCGGATCGAAGTCTACAAGCAGAATCAGCTAAGACCCAAGATCAAGTTGCAAAAGAATTATAGATAGGAATCTTGTAACTAGCGGTTGACAGGCATAAATAGTTAGTTCAGTTTCAACTTCCTTTGGTTGTAATAAGGCAGTCGGTAAGCAGTAGCGACAACAGCAACAGCAGTAACAGCAAGCATTGCAATCCAATGGTAGTCCCAGCTACCAAAGTTTCCCGAACTGCATTGACCTGATTCCTATTTAGCCCAGGATATGTAGGAAATCTTTGAAGCAAAGATTCGGTCAAGTCTTTCAAAGGTGCTTCACACAGAGTATTCCAATGGGCAAAATCGCTCATATCCGCTCACTTTATCTTTGCACGAAAACTCTTTGTATTTTCGGGCAAAGAGGGGCAGCTGTGAGCACGTGATTTTTGCTTCACTGAAATC
This sequence comes from Nicotiana tabacum, assembly GCF_000715075.1. Lineage (NCBI taxonomy): Eukaryota > Viridiplantae > Streptophyta > Magnoliopsida > Solanales > Solanaceae > Nicotiana > Nicotiana tabacum. Next base: position 193,586,509 of record NC_134087.1, read on the forward strand.
ACTCCAAAAAGAAATCAAAAAATAAAACAAGTTACCTTCAGGTACAATATTGAGAATTTGCGTGATATTTTTGGTAATCATTTTTGTCCGTAAATGTTTACCTTTTTGTAGTTAATCGCAAAATGTAAAATAAATATATTACATGCTTATTTGGGATTTAATTGTACATTTAGTAATTAATTAAATCATGGTTTAGTTTTTAAAGAAAAATCGCAAAATGTATGTTTTCGTCTTGTGTTTTGTTGTCATGGTGTGATTTTACCTATTTAAATATTTTAATATGTGTGTGATAATTGTGTTAAGTGTTAATTAATATGTGTTTAGTTTTACTTTAATTAGGTATTGTGTTTAAATTAGAAAATAAAAAGAAAAGAGTGCAAATTGGTCTAAATCGGATTGGGCCAGTTTATTTAGAAAATTCGAGGCCCAAAAGCACCAAAAACCAGCCCAAAGGCAGCCGGTCCAAGAGACCCATTGCCCAGGCCACTAAACGACGTAGTTTGACACCAAAACTACGCCGTTTCAAGAACAATCCATCTCAGCCGTTCAAACCAAGTTGATCTGACGGCCCTCGTCACATATCCATACCCATTGTTTAAACCCGACCCGTTCAACCCCGGACCAACCCAACCCCTTTCAGTTGGAACGACACCATTCCTCACCAGCTGAAAGATCCTGGCCCTCAATCTCACTTCATCCAACGACCAGGATCTAATCACTCACTAATTATATAAGCCCAAACCTTACCCCACGCCCCCATCCAAACACCCCCCTGTCATCGTCCCAAACCCAGACCTCCCAAACCCTAGCCTCCCCTGTGCACCTTCACCGTAAACCCGGCGGCAACAACGCCGGTGACCACCAAAGTTACACCCCTAGGGCACCTCGACCCCCTAAACACAGATCCACCAGCCGTGGGTCTCGAATCTTCCCCCACCGTCTCGAATCTTCATTTGAAGATTCGAGCCAGTCCCCAACCTACACCAAACCCCCCCAAATCCATACCAGGCACTCCCCTGACCTCCCTTGTGACCAAACCAGGCTGGGTTTGGTCTGAATCCAACCAGGAAGACCTGAATCCCAAATCCGCCCTAGGAACCCTAGAAGTCCTGAATTCGAGTTCTTGTCCGTTTGAACGAGAAGATTAGGGTCTAATGGACCTTAATCGAAGTGTTCTCAGTTGAGAACACTTCAATTAAAGTCTATTCAACCCCAAAAGAAATTTTGATTCGAAATCCGAGACAGGGTCTTCTGATTTTTTTCAAACCTTTAAGGTGTTTCTGCTTTCCTTTTCCTTGTCAGTTCATTTTGTTGTTTTGTTATAGTTAAATGTCTGTTCATATGTCCAAATGTTTAATTGATTTATTTTGAATTTTTGTGTCGACTGTTTCTGTCCATTTTGCCCGGACCTTTTATTTGGCCGAATCTCTTTTGCTATTCATTGATGAATGTATGTGTTTAACAGTGTAATCGATTGAAATGAATTTCGATCGATTAATTAGTTCCCAGGGTCATTTATTGTTTTGACAGTGCAATCTGAACCCCCTGTTCAATACTGTTCAATTCTGATCATTAGCTATTAATTGTATGTGTTGTAATTCGCGTAGTCGATTCGGCGTATGTCGTAAGTTAGTTTCAGCTAGGGATGACAGTAATCTGACTCATGCTTTTTAATTTCACTAAGCCATTGTTTGAGTTAGCTAAGAATTGATTTTAACTGCTCATGGTCTGATTAGTTGAACCAAGAGTCATTAAGGATTAGGTTATAGCTGCAGTTCAGGTTTGAGTTTGAATCGATGGCATGTGCACTCTTGGGAAGCATGTGCATTATAGTTTCTTTATTGAATTAAAGCAAATTTGACAGCATGTGCTGTCAGGGCATATTCAGGCTGCCCATATTTGCTAATTAGAATAAGGGACAGGCCACTTTAGCAGTAAAGAAAGGGTTTGTCAGGGGAATCTTATGGGGGATACTTTTCTTTTAAGTTTTGAGTGGAAAAACAGAAGAAGGCACATGGGGGGAATTCAAAGAGAAATAGGCTGGATTCTAAGCTATAAAAACAGGATAGAAGAGATAGAGAAGGGAGAGAGCATTCTGAAAGGGCAGACCTTAGGAGATAAAAAAGAAGATAGGGGGATTGGACAAAACAGTGGAGAGGGCAGAAAAATATAGTTCAGAAAATCAAAGATAGTTCTGAAAATCAGAAAAGAGAGGGTTTAGAAATTAGGGAGGGAGATAGAAAAGAAAATTTCTGCTGTTTGATTGAAGTTGAAAACTTTGCTTTTCCTCACCTTTTTGTGTTTGAAATCAGCATCAACTGCTTTGTTCTATTCGAAATTTGGGGTTTCTTTCCTTTGAGGGTCTGAAAATCAGAAACTGTGTTTCAATCTTGTGTCGGATTCATCTATTACCTGTTGAGTAACATTGGAGTTTCCTGGGTCTCAACTGAGCCTTGTTGAGTCTTTTACTTGGACATTGGGTACTGTTTCATTGAGTTACTACTGTTTCATTCTGCCTGGGGGTGCTATTGCTGCTGTATTTGTTGTTGTTGCTGCTATCCTTTGCTACTACTGCTGACTTCTCTATCCTTCTTCTTCTTCTTTGCATTTCAGCATCCAGGTACACATTTTGAATCTCACCTTGATGTAACAGTAACAATGAGTATTGAAATGAAAGGCGCGGAGAATTTTTCAGTCATTTGGTGTTGTGCCTATTGTCTTATAAAGTGTTAGTAGATTTGTGCAAATCTTTAGGTTGTAACTCAATAAGGAAATACAGCAGGTAGTTTCGTATCTAATTGAAAACTTAGTTTTTTTAATTTATTGTGATTTACAATGGTTTAGCTTGTTTAGTTTGTACGTATGATGTAATTATGTAATTCGTGGATTGCACGAGTAATTGGCATATCGATAACTAGACTTCATTTTTCATTTATATTCTGTATGTATAAGGTAGATTGCTACTAACCTGTACAAACGCCATATAGCTTTAAATCATTTAATTTAACTCTGTCACGTCCGGATTCCATTAGGCAGTTTTGAATCCAATTAGTAGCATCTCCTAATAAGTAGTTGATTCCATTAATCAAGCCCAAATAAGTTAGTTTAAAATTCGAACTTGAAGAACATTTAGTGTAAGTTTAGTATTTTTATTAATCTTTCCTGCAATCTCCTTTAGCAAATTAACAGCATGTTCACCCGTGAAATAAGGCACGAGACAATTCCTGCCTCATAAACAGCTAATCAGATAATCAAACAAGAATCCGGAGTTGGCCAAGCATGCAATTTAATTAGAATGTATTTTCTTTCTTCCATTTCTTAGAGACGAACATAATAAAGATGTAGTCATTGTAGGTTTACCCATTTCATAAAATGAGACGAGCCTCGCCAAATGAGATGCACAAACTGCGGGGCCCTCATAAATGTACATATTAAATACTTAGAATCCGGGATGGGTCATTTAGCGAATTTCATGACCCTCTCCAAAAATTATAACGTGATAGTCTCTTTAGGCGCGTTTTAATAATATTACTTTCTTAAATTTGGGTGCGCAATTATGTGACCCAAATTCAAATCTCAACGGAGTCGAAATGTGTTAACAACTACGGGTACCTTGATTGTGACGTGGTTCGAGATGCATTTTCACGACGTTGCAATTCTATAAAAATAAATGATAATAATAAAAGCGGTTTAAACTTAATAAAAGCACATAAGTCACAACATGTATTTAAATCAGATATTTAGCCATTATAACAATTTAAGCGACCGTGCTAGAACCACGAGATTCGAGGGTGCCTAACACCTTCCCTCGGGTCAATAGAATTCCTTACTTAGAATTTCTGGTTCGCAGACTTCATTTGGAAAGTCGAATATTTTCCTCGATTTGGGATTCAAGATAAACCGGTGACTTGGGACACCAAAAGCCAAACCTTTCCCAAGTGGCGACTCTGAATTAAATAAATAATCTCATTTCAAATATTGTCACTTAAATTGGAAAAACTCCCTCGCGCATTAACCCTTCGGGGTGGGCGCGCAAAAAGGAGGTGTGACAGTCACAAATCCCGAAAATTCTCGGGCCATTGATTGGGATGGACGGGGATTTGAATAAGAGCTTCGAAAGACTGTTCGCTGATGTCAATATGGTATAAGTTGGAGAGGGTTCCGGCGTAGCAGACATACAGTTTGTGGGGCCTGAGGCCAAAACCAACAATTGGACGGTTACTCCTCTTCCTATCCGGGGGGAGTCCTAGTAGTAGGCTTTGATTTTTCTTTCTTCTTTTTCGGATTATTCCAGGGTGTAATCCAAATCTCATTTTATTTTGTACGAGTGTGAACCCTGTTATCTTGCATTTTTAATAAAATTCTCTTTTCTTGTCTCATTTTAATTTTTTTTTCTTTCCTCTTTCTGAACAGTTCTCTTTTTACTGGTTCTGATGACATGGCATGCACAATGGATCTTCGACCTAGTCTAATAAATCAATCTGACTCCAACTTAATTACACAAGAGATCTATTATGACGATGAGTCTGAATATGACGAGGATGAAGCCTTCGAAGAAATAAACCGAGAACTGTGCCAATTTGAAGAGAAACCCAAGCCTAATCTGAATGACACCGAGGCTGTAAATCTAGGGGATGCAGATAATGTCAGAGAAACCAAAATCAGCATCCACATTGAGCCAAACGTCAGAGAGGAATTAATCAAAACCCTCATTGAGTTCAAAGATGTTTTTGCATGGTCATATGATGATATGCTAGGATTAAGCACCGATCTAGTGGTTCACAAATTGCCCACTGACCCGGCATACCCGTCGGTCAAGCAAAAACTGAGGAAGTTTAAAATAGAGATGAGTGTGAAGATCAAAGAAGAGGTGACTAAGCAGCTGCAGGCGAAGGTTATTCGGGTCACTCGATATCCCGATTGGTTGGCCAATGTGGTACCGGTGCCGAAGAAGGATGGAAAAATCAGGGTGTGTGTCGACTACCACAATCTCAACAAAGCAAGTCCTAAGGATAATTTTCCATTGCCCAACATCCATAACCTGATCGAAAATTGTGCTGGGCGCGAGATCGGATCCTTTGTGGACTGCTATGTAGGATATCATCAGATCTTAATGGACGAAGAAGATGCGGAAAATACGGCTTTCATTACACCATGGGGGACTTACTACTACCGGGTAATGCCATTCGGATTGAAGAATGCTGGGGCAACGTACATGCGAGCAATGACTACTGTGCTTCACGACATGATACACAAAGAAATTGAAGTGTACGTAGATGATGTGATCATAAAATCTTGGCGTCAGGAAGACCATGTAGCAGACCTAAGGAGAGTTTTTCAAAGACTTCGAAGGTATGATATTAAGCTCAACCCGGCCAAATGCGCCTTTGGGGTTCCATCAGGAAAGCTGTTAGGATTCATCGTCAGTCGACGGGGTATTGAGTTGGACCCATCCAAGATCAAATCCATCCAAGATTTGCCACCGCCAAAGAACAAAACGGAGGTAATGAGTCTATTGGGAAGGCTAAATTATATCAGCAGGTTCATCGCTCAACTCACGGCGACTTGTGAACCCATATTTCGGCTGCTGAAGAAAGATGCTGCGGTAGACTGGACGGCGGAGTTTCAAGAGGCTTTCGACCAGGTCAAAGGGTATCTATCCAATCCACCTGTGTTGGTTCCACCTGAGCCGGGGAGGCCATTAATTTTTATCTGACGGTCCTAGAGAATTCGTTTGGCTGCGTGCTGGGGCAACACAACATTACAGGAAGGAAGGAGCAGGCCATTTATTATCTTAGCAAGAAGTTCACAGTGTATGAGGTCAAGTACACTCAACTCGAGAGGACGTGTTGCGCCCTAACTTGGGTGGCTCAGAAGTTGAAACACTACTTGTCCTCGTATACTACTTATCTCGTCTCCCGTTTGGATCCATTAAAGTATATTTTCCAGAAACCTATGCCTACAGAGAGGTTAGCAAAATGGCAAATTTTGCTCACAGAGTTTGATATCGTCTATGTGACGAGGACGGCCATGAAAGCCCAAGCGCTGGCCGATCACTTGGCTGAGAATCCCGTTGATGAAGAATACGAGCCTTTGAGGACATATTTCCCAGACGAGGAAGTAATGCATACAGGTGAGCTGGAATTACCCGAGGAACCAAGTTGGAAGATTTTCTTTGATGGAGCCGCAAACGCAAAAGGGGTTGGAATAGGAGCAGAACTCATCTCTGAAACAGGACGTCACTATCCTGTTACAGCTCAGCTACACTTCTATTGTACCAACAACATGGCCGAGTATGAAGCATGCATTCTGGGTCTACGACTAGCTGCAGACATGGATGTCCAGGACGTTTTGGTCTTAGGAGACTCGGACCTCCTGGTGCATCAGATTTAGGGTGAGTGGGAAACACGGGATTTGAAACTCATACCATATCGACAATGTTTGCACGATCTGAGCAAGCGATTTCGATCAGTGGAATTCAAACATATCCCGCGAGTTCATAATGAGGTTGCCGATGCATTGGCCACCTTAGCATCAATGTTACACCACTTCGACAAAATGTATGTTGATCCTTTGCACATTCAGGTTCGTGATCAGCATGCTTATTGCAGCATGGTAGAAGAGGAAGTGGATGGCGAGCCATGGTTTTATGACATAAAGGAGTACCTCAAGATGAGGATATATCCGGAGCAGGCCACCGTAGACCAAAAAAGAGCCATCCGGCGTTTGTCAAATGGTTTCTTCCTCAGTGGAGGAGTGTTGTACAGAAGAACCCCGGACTTGGGATTTCTAAGATATATAGACGCCGGTCAAGCCACGACGGTTATGGTAGAGGTGTATGTTGGAGTTTGTGGGCCACAAATGAGCGGATATGTATTGGCAAAGAAGATTCTTTGAGCAGGGTACTATTGGCTCACTATGGAGCATGATTGTATCAAATTGGTGAGGAAATGCCATCAATGTCAGATACACGGAGATCTGATTCATTCTCCGCCGACAGAATTGCATACAATGTCAGCGCCATGGCCATTTGTTGCATGGGGCATGGATGTCATTGGGCCTATTGAGCCGGCAGCGACCAACGGCCACAGGTTCATTCTGGTGACCATCGACTACTTCACTAAGTGGGTTGAAGCTAAAACTTTCAAGTCGGTAACCAAGAAGGCAATGGTGGATTTTGTTCACTCCCATATCATCTGCAGATTTGGGATCCCAAAAGTGATCATCACGGATAATGGTGCCAATCTTAACAGCAATTTGATGAGAGAGGTATGCCAACAGTTTAAGATTACACACCACAATTCCACCCCATATCGTCCCAAGGCGAACGGAGCAGTTGAAGCATCCAATAAGAACATCAAAAAGATACTGAGGAAGATGGTAGAAGGATCTAGACAATGGCATGAGAAATTACCTTTTGCCTTGTTGGGTTATCGCACTACAGTCCGGACTTCCATAGGTGCAACTCCTTATTTGTTGGTATACGGTACTGAAGCAGTAATACCAGCAGAGGTCGAAATTCCGTCCCTCCGCATTGTCGCTGAAGCCGGGATTGACGACGATGAATGGGTCAAAACTCGACTGGAGAAGTTGAACTTAATAGATGAAAAGAGATTGGCAGCAGTGTGTCATGGCCAGTTTTATCAGAAAAGAATGGCGAGGGCATACAATAAGAAGGTGCGCCCCAGAAAATTTGAAGTAGGGCAACAAGTATTGAAACGGATCCTCCCACATCAGATCGAAGCAAAAGGCAAGTTCGCCCCAAATTGGCAAGGGCCTTATGTTGTGACCAGAGTGTTGTCCAATGACGCTTTATGTCTAACAGATATCGAAGGAAGATGCGTTGACATGGCTATCAATTCTGATGCAGTCAAAAGATATTATGCGTAATTTCTTTGATTATGATAGTTATTGGTTCGTTTGTTTGTACTTGGTACTTATTGGATAATGAAATGACGGAGGCAATTCTTTCTTCTATCCAAACACTTTTAACCTTTGCTTCCCCCTTTGAGCCTTAGTTATTCTTTCATACCCCTCTTTTGGAATCATTAATGGGAAAAAATATATGTGAAAAAAAAGAGAAAAGAAATTAAAAGAAAAATGAAAACAAGATAAAGGTCATAAGAAAATAGAGAAACCGGTAGGAACTACGTTTGACCTGATTCCTCAAAGAGGATACGTAGGCGCCTCACGGCTCGGTCATAGTGCACCATAGTGTGCATAGAGTGTATAATGTGCATAGCTCTACAATAGTGTAAATATAAAAATCCCCAAGCAAGAAAACTGGGACAGGAATTATGTTTTTAAAGTTTCAAAAAGGGTTGATTCCAAGAGTTGTAGTGTTTCACCCGTCGAAGTTATTTTTGAGTTTTGATAGCCTTTCTTTAAACCTACACAAAACCAACAGCGATGTCCAAAAAAGACCTTCCGATCAATATCCGAGAGGTGCCAAGTCAGGCAAATGAAAGCCGAGAATAATACACTGAACCCCAGCAAAGAAGAGAATCATAAACTAGAAATTAATTGATAGCCGAAAAGAATTTCCGAAAGAAAGAGTCATATCGGCAGCGCTCCAAACCCCCATTGAAAGATAAAAATGAGAGTCTTATCGGTGAAAACCTTCACGGGCACCATAGGGCGACGAAAGATGAGAGAAATAAAATGAGAGAGTCTTATCGGTGAAAACCTTCACAGGCACCATAAGGCGACGGGAGCTGAGAGAAAAGAGAGAGTCTTATTAGTGAAAAACCCTCGAAGGGCACTATAAGACGACAAGATAGATTGGCAAAAAGGATTCGCATTTGCGAAGAGGTGGGCACCTATTTATCCCCAGCAAGTAAGGCCATCAGAAAGATTGATTGATACAAATAGACTGGGTCGAGTAATCCGTAATGCACAACATAATAGTTGGGACCAGTCATACCGTCCAAATAAGTTCTTTCCTTTTCTTCTCCCCCAGCATTTGTTCAGAAAGATTTTTCTCTTTTCTAGCCTTTTCATTTCTTTGTCTAAAAAGACTTTTCCAGAAATTTGTTTTGAGAAGGACTTGTCAGAGTTTCCTACCAAGGGCCAAAACTGTACAAAACAAAATGCGAAGGGCACAGGCCAAAGCCAAGGCAATAGGACAAAAGGTGTCTGTTGCAAAACCAAATGACAAACTGGCCTAGAAAGTTAAGGGGAACATGAAGAAAAGCAGAAAATGACGTTTGAAGGACTTGTGGAACAAGTTCCAAGAAGATCCCCAGCAAGAACTGCGATAAATCACGGACCAAGGTCCAAGGTGGTCAGACACCACAGAAAGGGGGAAATATGAAGAGAGAATTAATCCGCAACAAGATAACCCTAACAGTCTTATCCTCAATAACGTTATCCCCAGGTGATAACATGTTATGCCCTGCAGGGCTGGGAGAAAATAAACGTTTAAGGGAGTAGTTTTGAAGTTGAAAAGGACTCCCACAACATGTTGTGAAACAAAAGAGCAGGGAAGGGATAAATGGAAAACCATCCCCAGCGAAAATACCATCCCCAGCAGAGATGTCACCCCCAGCAAACAACTTTATCCCCAACCAGTTGCGGGAGCAAAGAGCAAGGGAAAGGGAAAGGAAAAATCATCCGCCAGCAGGAGTGACACGATCACTCACCATGTTAAAACTAACAAAATTTTCTTTGATTTCTACAGGAAAATAAAGGTTGATGATGGCAGAAAGACACGCCACAAGGAAGGTCACCAAAATCGGGGCAGAAAATTTTCTGCCGATTGTCCAAAATTTTCTCGAAGGAACGAGGAAACGAATTCATACATTTTCTGTTTTTTCATTTCTAGGCCGCCCACCAGTATAATGCGGGCATGCATTTCTGTCTTTTCATTTCATGTTCTCGGTCGCCCACCAGTATAATGCGGGAATACATTTCTGTCTTTTCATTTCATGTTCTAGGTCGCCCACCAGTATAATGCGGGAATACATTTTTGTCTTTCATTTCATTTCTAGGTCGCCCACCAGTATAATGCGGGAATACATTTCTGTCTTTTTATTTCATGTTCTAGGTCGCCAACCAGTATAATGAGGGCATGCATTTCTGTCTTTTCATTTCATGTTCTCAGTCGCCCACCAGTATAATGCGGGAATACATTTCTGTCTTTTCATTTCATGTTCTAGGTCGCCCACCAGTATAATGCGGGAATACCTTTCTGTCTTTTCATTTCATGTTCTAGGTCGCCCACCAGTATAATGCGGGAATACATTTCTGTCTTTTCAATTTATGTTCTAGGTCGCCCACCAGTATAATGTGGGAATACATTTTTGTCTTTTCATTTCATGTTCTAGGTCGCCCACCAGTATAATGCGGGAATACATTTCTGTCTTTTCATTTCATGTTCTAGGTCGCCCACCAGTATAATGCGGGAATACCTTTCTGTCTTTTCATTTCATGTTCTAGGTCGCCCACCAGTATAATGCGGGAATATATTTCTGTCTTTTCATTTCATGTTCTAGGTCGCCCACCAGTATAATGCGGGAATACATTTCTGTCTTTTCATTTCATGTTCTAGGTCGCCCACCAGTATAATGCGGGAATACATTTCTGTCTTTTCATTTCATGTTCTAGGTCGCCCACCAGTATAACGAGGGAATACATTTCATATTTTGCATTCATGCACCCACCTGTATAACGAGAGGAATACTTTTCAGTTTTATACTTCAGGTTTTGAAATCAGTAACCCACCAGAAGGCAGAGGGTTACCACAGGAATCCCCAGCAGGAAACAATAAAATCCCCGGCACCAAAAAGCAGAAGGTTGCAACAAGAGGTCCCAACACAAATTCAAGCGCATGAGTCAAAAGGGAAGAAAAGACGCGTCTTGAAGGAAGCGGCCTGTGAACATTAAATTGTGCCCAGCATAACAAATCTGATAAAGAAAGATGGATCCCTAGAGGAACCACTGAAAAGCTTAATGAAGGAAGCCATACTCCCAGCGGACCGAACAAAATGATGAAAACTGGTGTCATCACCAAAATTCACGGAAGAAAAGCACCGGAAGAAACACAAGCCGACAAGAAAGCAAGGTAACAAGAACAAGTTGAAGATAGATAAGATCTTATGATCCGTAGTCTGGCCTAGCTTCTTGTTTTCTTTTAAGCACGGTGTAACAAGGAGATCTGTAAGCAGTGGTAATAGCTTGCAACAGCAGTAACATTGCAGTCCCATGGTAGTCCCAGCTACCAAAACTTCCCGAACTACATTAACCTGATTTCCTTCTAGCCAGGGATATGTAGGAAACCTTTGAAGCAAAGATTCGGTTAAATCTTTTTCAAAAATGCTTCACACGGAGTATTCCAACGGGCAAAAATTGCTCGTATCCGCTCACCTTATCTTTGCACGAAAACTCTTTGTGTTTTCGGACAAAGAGGGGCAGCTGTGAGCACGTGATTTTTGCTTCACGGAGACTACTCCAAAAGAAATCGGAAAAGAAATAAAATAAGTTACCTTCGGGTACAATTTTGAGGATTTGTGTGACGTTTGGATAATTGTTTTGTCCGTAAATGCTCACCTTGCTATAGTTAAAAAAAACATATGTTGCATGCATTTAGGAAAATGGTACATTTAGGAATTAATTAACCATTATTTGGTTTTAAAAGCGAAAATCACAAAAATACGCATTTCTATTCTATCTGTTATCATGGTAATTTTATTAAAAGTTTTAATTCGTGGATAAATGTTGTTAGGTGTTAATTAATATTTGTGTAGTTTAATTTTGGGTTGTAGAAATTTTTGGTTTAAATTATAAGAAGGAAAATACCGGATTTGGGCCAAAATTTAAATGAAAATCAGGCCCAAACTAATTACCACAACCCAGTCCAAATCCAGGCTTCCCAGGCGCACCCCCAAACGACGACGTATTAGCATCCTCATTCTGAGCCATTGATTGATTCAAATGAACGGACCAGATCAGGCCATTTACTTACCCAAACGACGTCGTATAGGGCCATCTAATCTCAACCGTTAACCCAATCCCATCCAACGGCCTCAGGCCATCTCCATATGCCCGACCCATTTAACCCCGGACCAGCCCGACCTCCCTTTAGGTGGAACGACACCGTTCCCTTTAAGTGAAGGGATCCTGGCCCTCGATTTCACCAGATCCAATGGCCAGGATCCATTTCCCCCTCCGTATATAAGCCCTTCATCACACCCCACGCCCCTATCCAAACCACACCCCCCACCTCATATTCATCATCGTCTCAAGAGACGAACCCGTTCCAAACCCTAGCCGCCCCCATACACTCTCACCCTAAACCCGACGGCAACGACACCGGTGACCACCAAAGTAACACCCTTGATGCACCTCACCACCCCGAACACAGATCTGTTACCCCCTTGCCTCGAATCATCCCCCATCATCTCGAATCTTAATTTGAAGGTTCGAGCCCAACCCTGACCTACACCAACCCACCCCAGTTTCACACCAGTCACCACCCTGGCCTCACTCGTGACCAAACCAAGCTTGGTTTGGTCCGAATCTACCCACAAATCCTCAAGCCCCTAATCGGACTGGTTCTAACCCTAGAACACAAGAACCTTAGAATCCGGCCAGTATAACAGAGGGTTGGGGTCTAATAGACCTTAATCGAAGTGTTCTCGGTTGAGAACACCTCGATTAAAGTCTGTTCGACCTCAAAATGGGCAAATACAGTCAAAGCTGGGGTCGTTTGTTGTTGAGCTTTCAGAGTGAGTTCACTTTTTCTTTTCTATTTTTTGTTTTAGTATTGTTTTAGTTTGTCAGCATGGTTAATTAGTTTATTTGGTATTTCTGATATTTTCTTCCAATTTGTTCTCCATCTTCGTAAGACCTTTTATTTGGTCGATTGTTCTTCTGTTCATGGTTGAATACGTATGGTGATTATACATGCTTGGTTTGATCAATGTCGTCAAGTGTTCCATTTATGTTGTTCCTCTGTTTTGTGCAAAGTTTTCTGAAGCCATTTGGGACCCTGTTCGTATTGTTTGTTTAATCGACTGATCGTTCTATGTTATAATTAGTATAGTCGATTAGATAAACGTCGTCGATTAGTTTTATAGGAGTGAATGTTCAAATATTCTGATTCTGATAACTTCATATGATTGATCGAATCATTGTCGTTTAGCTGGCCGATTGACATTATCTGTGAATGGTTTGTAGCTGCAATGCAATAGCTAGAACTCAGTTTAGGGCAGCTTGAATTTGAACATTTAGAAGTTCGAAATTTCCAGCTGTTGTAGTATGGTAAAGCAGTAATAATCAAGGGTTAATAGGGGTAGTTTGGGGGTTTGAAAAGATCAGAAATGTTTAGTTTAAGTTGGGCTGACAATAGGGTACTAAAATAGGATTAAACTAATACAATAGTGGAGAACAAAACTTGATAGCATGGAGGGTAATTGAATATTATAGACTGCCCATACCTTTGGACAGAAAACACATGCTAGGGGGCTGCCAGGAGGATGGGCATTGGGGATTAGTTTAAGGAGGTATGGGCAAAGTTTGAAGAGGAGCCTGGTGCTTTCCCTTTTGCTTATAAATAGGTTGGCTTTAGAAAAAAAGGAGGAGGTTTTTTTTTTGGGTTAGAGATCAGAAAAAGGGGGTTAGACATGAGAGGTTAAGAGGTTAGGAAATCAAAAATTAAGGGTGGAAGACTAAGACTTCAGAATTTAAAAGAAAAAAACAAGAGTGTTAAGGCTGTTTGATCCTCATTCTAGGTTAAGCTTTACAGAAAAGAGCTTCAACTTGTCTTTGCCTTTGAGTGTTTAACAAAAATCAGAAATCACTATTGTTTGCCCCTGTCTGTTTTCTGCTGGTACTGTTGGATTTTTAGCTTGGTAGTCTCCAGTTTTCTGCTTGCTGAGTACTATTCCATTAGGCTACTCCTGGTTTTCTGTTTTTGGTTCAAACCTGTCGCTAGTTTCCTTGTTTGGTTATCATTGGATTTTCTTGCTGGGGCTTGCTTTTTGGTTCTTGAATCTGCCTGCTGGGTTTGTTTGGTTGCTGAGTGTTGCTTGTGTTGCTGCTGCACTGCTGCTATCACTGCTGACTTCTTTTCTACTGTATCTTTGTTCTTCTACCAGGTACACAACTTTATCATGGTTGTTGTAGGTCTGAAAATTTGAAGCATGAATATTAGATGAAGAACTGAAATTTTAACGTTTGGTTTCATATATTCTGAAATTTTAAGTTGTGTAAAAGGATATTTAGTTTCATTTGTTAGAAGCATGTAGTAGCTTTGCTATGTACAATTGAGTATCGAGCAGTAATAGTATATAGAACTCCTTGCATGTTATTCTACAAGAACCAATAATGTAATGGTAGCATTCTATTATTTCAGCTCATTTCTGTGTAAAGCATGCTTCAAATACGTATAAAGGCTTTAGGCTAATTAATCAGTAGTTTAAACTGTTTTAATTAACAGGTTTGTTTATTTAGAGTCATAAAAGGAGTTTTGTAGTTGTCGATTCCATTTTCGCCTTATTGTGAATACTAAAAATGTAAAAGTAAGCCGCAGGTCGGACGTAAAAAAATAAAAATGGCCCAGGTCCAGTTCTGCTCCCGGTATGCTGGACCTGGGCCCCCAAAACTGTGCTAGCCCCCATGTTCCCGTCTATCTTTGATGTTAGCTATTTAGGTTCGAAATTTCTTTTAATAATAACTCTCAAGCATGTAAATAAATTAGGTATTTTCTTCTTTTATTCTAGAGACAAACGAAATAGAAAACGTAGCCGCTTTAAGACTATCCCTTTTTTTAAAAAAATAATAATAATAAATAAGACGAGCCTCGCCAAAAAGGTACATACTGCGGGGCCCTCAATAAATGTACATTTAATTACTTAGACTTCGGGAGAAGTCGTTTAGCAAACTTCACGGCTGTCCCCAGAAATAAGGACGCGATAGGCTCTTTAGGCACGTGTTTAATAATCCCACTTTCTCAAATTCGGGTGTGCATTTCATGCAACCCAAATCCAAATCCCAAAACATTGAACAAAAATGTGTTCCGGGTTGCGGGTGCATTTCATGTGACGCAATCCAAAGACATGTTTGGAAAATTGAGGGTGAAGTTCCAGTATCACTCATCTTGACATTCTGAAGAAGTTGAATAAGTTGAGAAAATTGAGCTTGTGAAAGAGAGCTTCCTCCCACTTGATTGGCAAAAGGGAGTTGAACATTTGCCGGGGCAGTAGTCATGACAGCATTGCTCCTTATTGCACCTTGCATTTTTGTTGTTTTAGTGAACTTAAAATCTGTAGGGAAACCAATTATTCGATAGCATTTGTCAACTGAATGACCTGGTTTCTTGCAATGAGAACAAATGAAGTTATTCTTCCTCCCTTTAAGGTTTGATGTTTGAGATTTCTGACCTAAAATATTTTGATGTGTGGCTAGGAAAGAAGAAGAGTCACCAGGAAACTGAGGATTCATATATACTTCTCTCTGCCTCTCATCTTGAACCAAAAGAGAATAGGCAATGTTGATGTTGGGGAGAGGGGATATCATAAAGATGTTGCTCCTAACAGAAGAATATGTATCATTCAAGCCCATGAGAAATTGAATCAACCTTTCATCTTGAAGAGACTTAACTAATTTCACTTTGCCACCACAGGTGCAGGCACAAGAACAAGTAACAGTAGTGTAGATAGCATCAAGTTCATCCCATAATAGCTTCAATTTAGTGAAATAGCCAACAATATCACTTGATCCTTGAATTAAGTCAGTTATTTCCTTTTGTAGGTGATAGAGTTTAGCCCCATTGGATTGGCCAAACCTATCCTCAAGATTTGTCCAAAAGGCTTGAGCAGATTTGGAGTAAAGAACACTGGCAGCAATGTCCTTTGAAAGGGAGTTGAGTAACCAAGAGGTTACCATATCATTACACCGAGTCCACAAGCTGAAAGAGATAGAATCAGAGGCAGGAGCAGAGCAGCTCCCATCGATGAAGCACAAATTATTCTTGGCGGAAAGGGCAATGAGA
Source organism: Nicotiana tabacum (assembly GCF_000715075.1). Taxonomy (NCBI): domain Eukaryota; kingdom Viridiplantae; phylum Streptophyta; class Magnoliopsida; order Solanales; family Solanaceae; genus Nicotiana; species Nicotiana tabacum. The sequence continues at coordinate 193,602,500 of NC_134087.1, forward strand.
AGAGACCTCCTCCAACCTCCATAGCCACTACCATCGAAAACAGAAGTGACGAAAGTCATTCTGGGTGAAGAAAATAAGGATGGCTAGCATCAATAGTTGGAGAGGTGCTAGAACCACCATCCTTGGAAGGAGTATCAGATGAAGAAACCATTTGGATTGAAGAGAGAAAAGAAACAGAGGGAAAAAAACAGAAGAAGTCCAGAATCTAGCTAAGTGTCTGATACCATGTAGAACAGTGAAATAAACGAGAGAGTATTGAACAATTTTCTGCTTGACTTTTTGAATGTGTACCAATGCATACAATTTATAAGCTAAGAGATTAAAATAATAAAAGGATCCTATAAAATAGTCTGACTAGTGTTGGCTAAAGGAATGACAAAATGACTACCTAAGGAATCCTATATAACAAACTCATGTGGGAATAGAAGGATCCAAAATGTGATCCAGATTTACCACTGGTCGTTGAAAAATAGCCAAGTTTCAAAAGTCATTGAAGTTTAGCCACTTTTTATGTAAAGATAAATTTGAGCGAAAACACTGTTCAAAATCCGAAAAATACGCCCGTAAATTTTACGGGAGTTCTAACATAAGTATGCTTGAACTGCCGCAAATTTTACGGGAGTTCCAGGATAACTATGTTGGAACTCCAGCAAATTTTACGAGAGTTCCAATAAGTATAATTGTCCAGTATAATATACTGGAGTTTGCAGCACTGATGCTTCAGTCTCCCGCAAATTTTATAGGAGTTAGCAAAGTATACCGGTCAAGCATAATATGCTGAAGTTCGTACACAAATGCACCAGAACTCCCGTATATTATACTGGACCGGTCTCTATTGCAGCAAAATAGTGACTATTTTTCATTGACTTGGTAAACGGTGACTATTTTTTATTGAACTATACCATGATATTTTAATATTGATGTGTCTATACAAATTGAGCAGATGGCCCAATTGTCACTAAATAAGCAGGCGGCCCTACTGTCTTATTTGTCTTGAGCCCAAGTGTTGAATTAAACATTTTTTGAATATATCGAACCTTTACCTTTTCCTTCTTCTCCATTAACGTCTTCTTCATCTTCTCCATTAATACCAGAGTTAACATTACTTAGTGAATAATTTATTTTCCTTAGAAATTCATATTATATTAATGAGTGTATCAAAGGTAAAATAATTACTTTTGTGGATACTTGATCTAAAAAGTAAAACTTGAAGAATATTGGAATGATACAGGAGGGAGTACTTGATTTAAAAAGTAAAACTTGAAGAATACTGGAATGATGATATACGCTTGCAAGGCTCGTATTCTCCTAGCTGAGAGGGTGATCGACAAGATTGGCCCTAGAGAGTTGGTCCTTACATATTGTCCCATTTTTGAAAGAATTTAAAAAATGATCCCGGCCTCCCACATGCTTATTGTTTATCATGGATTTCGCTACTGAATTGATAAAATTATGCTATATTTACTTTATAGCATGTTGTTAATTGTCACAAACTCTACCTAGTTGCCAAGATTTTGTGCTTATCAATTGTTGACTAAACTTCATCAAATCAGTAGGACAAAGTCTATCCAATTGACATTATTGTTCACAAACACTATATTGTTGACATGATTTTGTGCTTGTTCAATTGTCCAGTAAATTTTACTAGGTCGGTATAACTTGTATTTTATGCAATTGACTTATCTGTTAAGCTATTCATCAAAGTCAGCTGATCAATATAATATTTCTGTGCTATTTAACAAAATGTTATTCAAAATTGCAATTCCAATTTAGATCAAACAATCCCAAATCTGCTACAAATGATATCAAATTTGAAACAAAACTTCCAAATACCAGAACAAACTATCTCCAATCACCAATTTAGTTAAACAACACAAAAAAGAAGACCCACTTTGTCTTTTTCTACTCTTTCTAAGGACCAAATCACGAAATGAATGTTTGAACTAAAATTTTAAGTACATATTATCGGCATTAAACAATTGATATATTTATACATATTGGCAGTTCCCCCTAAACACATAGTAATTCGTAAAAAATACTATATTATGTTTAAAACAATTAAACTTAAATCCTCAAAATTAAAAAAAATAAAGAAGGAAGCCTCAGAGAGTCGATCTGCAATGTAATATTCAGACGATATCAAAATTTTCATCCTCATTTACTTCACTATACTATCTGCTTAAAAAATATATTTTTTAAAAGAAATCTTAATAATATACTACAAATTAAGAAATATTTCTGCACATTCATAGGAAATAATTTTATATTGACCAATAAATTAGACTTAAATTCATGAAAAAATAAGAAGGAAGCCTCAGATAGTAGATCTGACATCAATATTATGTTCAGACGGTAATTCCAAATATCAAAATTTTGATCCTCACTGGCTTGAAATATAATAATATTTCTTCAAAAAAGAATTAAATAAAAGGCCAAATTAAAAAATTATGTAATCGCACAAAACGGCTCCGTGGAAAAACTAAATATAATTCCACAGATTCCTATCAAAATGCGAAGCGTCAAAAAACTTGATGTCGGTCCGATCATAGCATCGCCGGTCACTGCTATTTTTCTTGCTACCGCCGACGTGGCATCGGACCAAGTAAATAATTACGCAATTACAAAAAATTCAGAGACAATTGGAGAAAAAAAAAACTTCAGATATCTGACTCCGAAAATCCTAAAACCCATAAAAGCAGAAATAGAGAAAGTAGATGATGATGAATTGGAAGGTGAATCGAATGGAGTTTAAATAGATAAGTGTAGTTATATTTACGAAACCTAATTTTGTGGGCTGGTCTGCATTTAGGCCCATCATTTCATTGGGCTGACTTTCAAAATCGTGGATTAAGGGGTGATTGACAGGAATGACCCTGTAAGGATTTGGTTCGAATTATTGCTCTTCTTGGATTTCTCTATCGAATTGTTAGTGTACGGGGGTGTTTGGCTAAGCTTATAAGCTGATAAAATTAACTTATAAGCACTTTTCGGCTTATCTACGCGTTTGGTAAAATTAAAAGTGTTTATAAGTCAAGTGCTTATAAGTCAAAAATAAGCCAAAAGTCATAAGCTAGTCACCATCAGCTTATGAATTTTTAGCTTATAAAGCACTTTAAGTTTGACCAAGACTTTTACTATTTTATCATTAAAATATTTTTTTAGAATAAAACTCCTACATCGTCACTGCCTCAAGTATTCAACCTAACCCCCTCCTCTCCCCCCCTCCCCGCCCTCTTAAGTCTGCAATTCTGATTGACTATTTAAGATAAACAAATTCTCTATTCCTTTGCATATTTATATCTATGTGATTGTGTTTTGAATTGTATGTAATAAATGAGGACATGTCAAATATTTGGTGTATTGCTTTCCAAATGTTGTGGTAATCAAGACACTGTTTGTTTCTCTTCAAATATTTTATCCTATTTAAGTTTATTTTTAATGAAAAACTTTTGTCAATTTATTAATTAGTACAACTTATGATTATATGCTTTATCATATAATAAATTATATTTATCATAAAAATTATCTTATCTAAGCACAGTTGTATTTAAAATAAAATGACAAATAGAATATTTGTATTTGATTCGATTTGAATATAAAATTTTGAAGAAATTACGCCCTTATAAGCGTAAAAAGCTCTAAGGTTATTTAAGTCATTTTAACAGAAAAAGAGTTTATCAGCACTTTTTTATCAAATATTGCAGCAACTTATTATTAATTTCGGCACTTGTACCCAACACACATAACTGCTTATTTATTAAATCAGTTTCAGCACTTAAAGGTGCTTTTCAGCACCTAATGCTTATTAACTACTTCAAATTAGCTAATCCAAACTGGCTCTATGTTATATTTACTCTACCTATTTGTTAAGTTGTTCATCGAAGTCTACGAAGTGTTCTTCGAATTTGCAATTCCAATTTCGACACCCCAAGTATTCTTCAAATGATCTCAAATTTAAAGTAAAGCTTCCAAGTACCAACATAAACAATCCTCAATTAATAATTTAGTCAAATAACACCAAAACAAAAAGACCAACTTTATCTTCTTCAATACTTTTTAAGGTCCAACAATAAAAGTTTAAGCATAAATTATCAACATTCAAATGAAACAATAATAGATCATTAATCTGCTACTTCTTACTACCATACACGAATTTCAAACTTTAAAATATTGAATACTGTGGAGTTCAAGTTAAAAACGGAGACATTTTCCTAAGACCGTCAAAAATGGGATATTCCATCAAGACATGCAATTTTAGCCACTTTTAGGGCTGTTTAAATATAGCCAGAATTTGTAATGTATTAACTATTCATATAGCCACAACTTCAAAAAAAAAAAAAAAAAGGGGGTGGGGGTGGGGGGGGGGGGGACCTCCTTCTTCGAAGTTCAGTTTTTACCATTCAAACCACAGTCCGTGCAGTTTGAATTGCAATTTTATGATAAACCATGCCATGATAATTCAAGTTTATACCGTGTTTTTGACTTGATAAGTTAGGTAGTACAATTGTGACACTAATGAGATTTAAACTCATGCTACGAATTATAATCTCTCAACAACATGAAGGTTCCCTCAGAGAATGACTAATAAGGAAATACATTCTTCTATTTTTAGTGGTGATCGTGGTTCTATATGTTACATGGAGCATTACGATTAAAAAGTTTACTAGTATTACTACCATAATTTTGCTACTCATAGCAATATGGATGCATATAATGGTTGAATAAAATTTTAAGTAATGATCTTGTACTAATTATTTTGATGCTTCATAATTGGAAAAACGAATGCCTCTTAAACAATGAAAGACCATGATTAGCGACACGAAAGACCGACTTTTGAAATCTGTTTTCGAAATATCAAACCAAGGACTCCTTAAGCGCTCATTAGCAAAAAGAAATAAGCAACTTAACAGTCAAAAAATTGATTAAAATTGACAGAAGAGAGGACCATTACCCCAATGAACCACTGTAGTTTCAAAGAATCAAAGAGCCTGAATAGAAGTTCTAAAACAAACTTATTGTCCGAAAAATGGAGAAATCTCCGATGACAAGTGGCTCACGGAGATATCGCCAAGGGCCAGTGGCGCACAATTTATAACTAGATGAATAAAGGGCATGTTCTCTACTCTTCTCCACTTAAATACCTGGATTTTTGTCTGCGCAGAGTTCAAACCTGTGACGTGCACCTAACCCACACATTACGTACTGCACTTTTACCACTTGACCAACACCTTGGTGCTAGTTCTAAAATAAACTACCATCAAGATAAAGAGCCTGAGATAACGGACCAAACTGTGATTAAGGTGAAAAGCAGGCCACACTGGAGCTTCTTCTTGTCACCAAGGTACAGAGTTTTCGTGGGAGTTGAGGGAGGGGGTTATTTAAAACAAACCAAGACTTTGGATTCATGTCATCTTTAGAAAACTAAACGGTTAAGGAAGTAATGACTTTCATATCAAGTTGCAGTGGCGATTAAAGTTCAGCCGAGCTGGTCAACATAAAGCAAACATGATCACGTTCATTACACTCTACACGCCCTAAAGTTGAACAACCTACACTTCACCAAGTCCATACCACCTAGACACACACATAAAGCCTAGGTCCACAGAAACAGCAAAGAAGACTCAAAGAATTGTGCCTCCAGTTTGATGCAACATTGCATCAATTTCGTCACCATCTTCCATCTCCAGCTGCACAAGGGAGAAAATTATAAGGAAACAAGATAATTAACACAATTGTTAAGCACAATATCAAGCAAATACATGGGTCTTTCTTTGGTATTCTCTTGTTTGTATTTGTGTGTGCACATTTGGGGGCTTGGTTTTTTGGGGGGGGAGACCTCTTCTGGTGACTGTTCTGCTCTGAGACGACGACCATCAAACAAGAAAGCAATTGAATTGAAATCCACTGACTGTCGGTCGCAATAAGCATTCATCAGCTTCTTCAGCTGGGTGCTTCTTTTGATCCTAAAGAAGACTTCATTCCCATCCTGAAACCAAAAAAAGCCAAATATATAATTTTCTCACCATTTTCCCCCTTTTCATTAAAACATGCAAAAGCCCATTTTTCCAGAAAATCTTAATGAGAAGCACATCATCCTAATAACAGCAAGAAATGGACAAAAACAAAAGATAAGACAAAGAAAGAAAAGGTTTACTACTAATTGTTCCATCAAGTATCGGAATCAACACACAACTGCATAAAATTTCGTGTTTGTATAGCCAAAATGAAAGATTTTATGGAGTAGCAACAGAAAGTAAATTCCAAAGCTCAAGAAGGATGTAGGTACAGCCCAGGTTATTGTCTTATCGTGAAGAAAAACTGCCACGCGCAATTACTCTTGGTAATACAACCCCCGATCACCAAATCCACATAAACAAATTCCCAATTCCAGGTTGACTTTCTGAGTCAAGCAGCAGATCAGATGACTTGACAACAACTTCAACTAATACAAGATAGTTAACACAAGCATTACAAAAGTCTGACATTGATGACTAAGCCATCAATTGCATTATCTTTTGCGTTGATGAAAAGACTGGTCTTTAAATCTTCAGAAAAGGTAATACAGCTCAATCAAACATGAAATATACAGGGGCTTCCTCTGAGTTTAAATACTTTTCTGAGACAATATACTAAACATGAACAGTTAAATTTTCTTAATGACAATGAATATAACATTACAAATCTTTTGCATCACATTAATGTTAAGGTAGACCAAGATATCTTGGTTTAGCATTGATGAAAAAAGTACCAGTAAATAAACCTCGACAAAAGATAATATGCCTCCATCCAACGTGACAAATATAGGGGGCTTTCTCTGAGTTCAAGAACTTCTCTGATCCAGCATATATTAAATATGAACATTCAAATTTATTAACAGAAACTCATTAAGCATTAGGATCATTTCGGTTTAAACCTTGATATTCCAAGACAAGTAATTAGTGTGTGTGTATACAATTTTTTTTTGATAAGTGAGAAATACGGAGGGCCAATAGCATATGGTTCAAAACTCGGTGAATATTGGACCCACCCCTTTACTCTTCTCCACTTAAATACCAGGCTTTTGTCTGTGGCGACATTCGAACCCATGATGTGCGCCTAATCCACCAATCATGTGTTGCTCCCTTACCACTAGACCAAAGCCCTAGCGCAGATAAGGAATTAGTATACAACAATAGAGTTTTTTCTTTCTTTTCTTCTTTTCGAGTTGAGGTGGGGACTGGGGTTAAGTTTCTATTTTCTAGTCGATTTAAGTTCAGATGATGTTGCTCAAATGAGTGACTAACGGCTTGTTTGGATGGTTGTGACATGTTGTATTGTATCATATTGTAACTTTAAATACAATATTTATTTTGATTGTTACTTAAATTTTAATGTATCGTATCTTATAATCCATCCTTACGTAACGACAAAAAGTGTCACTTCATGGAACGACTGATTTGGTATGGTCGCGTTGTTTCCATATTTTTTCCTCCCATCTTGCCCTTCCTTATTATTAAATAATCCTATCTTATCTTTTGCCCTACCTTTTTATATAATTATTCTACCTCGTACCTTTTTCTTTATAATATTGTAAGTTTATTTTTCGTATTGTTGGTGCATGACATCATGAAAAGACAACAAACATTACAATCTATCCAAACATTGTATACATCAAAACGATACAATACAATAAAATACTATACTATACTATACGATACATCATGAGATGATACATAACAACCATCCAAACAAGCTGTAAAGATTTTCAACAATGTAGACACACAAATCACAGAATGACAGTAAAAATTCCATGCAACCCTAAAGAAGGCCTAATCCATCAATCAATTACTAAATCAATCCCAAAATCGACATCTATTATGCTCTATTCAGGCTCATAAAACTAATTTAATGTTCAAATACACTTCAAAAGTTCAAATAAGGTACCAAACCAAACCCTAATGAACTCATACGAGGGACTAGTAGGGAAAGAGGAGATAAGAAAGAAAAGAAGAAGACCTGGCCTTTGACTTTGAGATTGATGTGACCAGCCTGATCGCCGGCGGGCTTCTTGTCTTCTTCTGCTCCCGACATTGTTCGCTTCTCCTCCTCTATTTCTAACGAAGGAAAAAAGTAAAATTTTTCTAATTGATAGTTCTGACTCTATGATGATTTAATAGACAAGAAGTTGAAGGGTTTGTTTTAAGAAGAACAAGAAGTTGAAGGGTTTAATAGGCCAAGAATTAAAGATTAAGATTTTTAAAAGAAAAATGAAGTCAAGTTTTAAAAAATTATCAATGTATTTGACCATCTAATTGGTGTGAATGCAAGGAACTGCTCACAATGGTATCACTTAAAATGAGGTGAAGCATTAAAACTGATCCAACTCAATACATCAAATTTAAAATGGGATCAAAATACTAATCATAAAGCTTAATGTAAATTTTATGAAAAAATACAAATATAGGCTCTTATGGTTATGTCCAAAATAGTCCCTTAAATATATTCCTAAGGAGTTTTGGTCCTTTAAATTTGCCAAAAGTTGTGGCCTCTATGGAATGAAGAGTAGCCTCTGTAGAGAATAAGTTGCGGGAATCAAGGTAGAGGTAGTTCGGACATGTGAAGAGGAGAGACATAAATGTCCCAGTTAGGAGGTGTGAAAGGTTAATCATGACAGGTCTGAGGAAGGGTAGAGGTAAGTCAAAGAAGTACTATGGAGAAGTAATTAGGCAGTACATGTCATTGCTTTAGCTTATCAAGAACATGACCCTCGATATAAAGACGTGTAGGTCAAGAATTAGGGTTGAAGGTTGACAGGTAGTTATGAGTTTCTCCTAGGCTTACGAGTAGTACTAGTACTATTATTGTATTTTCTTATCCTACTTTTTTATTACATGTTTTGTCATTCGCTTCTGTTACCCTATTAACATGTTGCTATTATTTGTTACTTTATTTCATTATTCGTTGAGCTGATGGCCTGCCGTAGAGGTAAGTTATGCGTGCAATCCTCCCATACCTCACTTGTGATATTATATTGGATTTGTTATTATTGTTGTTGTAATTTACCAAAAGTGAATACTTATTCTTCATTATTTAATATTCAAATATTTAATAAATTTAGTTGTTCAACAGGAATTGTAAGAAAAACAAGATTTAACCAAAAACACAGGAAGTCTTATCAAATTCTAAAAACACCAACACCAAGAATTGCAATAGGTACCAGGAATAGATCAAAAATAGTGGAAACTTTTTTGGGGGTGTTTGGGGTTGGGGAGGAGACAACCATCGTGAAATGCCACTCATGAAACTTATTTTTTCTATTCCCACCAAGAAAGTTAATTTCCTGATTTTTAAAGAACTTGTTTTCTTAAAGAAACTAACCAAACATGAAAAATTGAAAAAAAAAATCTGAACTCCACACCAAACACACCCTTAATATAGAAAATGTTTCGAGGATTAAATTTTAATTGATTGAATTTTGAGCCATTTTTTACGAACTAGATGCACGGAATAGAAAAATGCTGCAATTAATGTAAGTCATAATGGAAAGAAGGAGATTTAACAAAAGCAAAAACGTAAACATAACAACAAGATTTATTCATTTTACACACGTATATAAATCAAGCCATATGTTTTGCTATGATCTTGTTTTGGTTCTGCAACCATAACTGTTGTTCATGCAACAAATTCTGCTCATTCGGAATGCCATTAAACATCTGATCACTACTTGAAAACGTCGCGAATGGATCCTCCACACCACTCTGCACTGCCCCTGAAGTTGAATTCTGAGCACTAAAAGTTGGAGTTGCTTGGAATGTAGGTGCTGGAGTTGATGATGAAAACATGTCAGTAGACGTCGGAAATGTAAAGGGAGCATTGGTGGCCATAGTCGGGTACGTGGCAGTGGCAGTGGTGGTAGCAGTTGTAACCGCTACCATGGCCAAGTCCATTGATGTATCTTGTAAAAATGGATTGTAGTGTTGAGGTGCTGGCAAAACTGGATTTTGATGAGTATATGCATTCAGTCCATTATTTGGAGGTGGCAAGTTCAAGGACAGATTCTGATCATTCCAAAAGTTGTTTGTACTAGCTGTATATTGTGAATTTTGGCCACCATTTGGAAACATTGGCACTGGATTCTGATTATATAATTCGTCCAGAGTGGCGAAGTTGAAGCTGTTAACGTTGTTCGTTGTACTAGGCATGGATTGTGTTGATTGTGCTTGTGGAATATTTTCGAATAACACCAATTCCCAGCCATTGCTTGAAGAAACCTCTTCTGATGATGTCCCTATTGCTTCATTTGTTGGCGCGATTTCTTGTCCTTGTTCTGGAAACGCGTTGAAAGATGCTGATGGTGTTATTATCGCCTCTGTAGACAACCCTGTTGCTTCATTTCTTGGCAAATGTCCCGGTGTTGGCTGTTCAGGGAACGCGTTGAAAGATGCTGATGGTGTTATCATCGCCTCATTAGACGACCCTCTTGTTTCATTTCTAGGCAAATTTTCTGGTTTTGGTTGTTCAGGGAACGCGTTGAAAGATGTTGATGGTATCGCCTCAGTTAACACGAGCTCCCATTCTTTTGCTGAATTAGAATCTAAGGATGGATTCTGTTTATGCTCTTGTTGATGTGCAGCTTTTTCCTTGTTGATTTCTTGATCTTTCACTGCCTCCTGCTTTTGTTGTTTATCCTCTTCTTGTTTTCTGTCGTCGTCTTCATCATATCCTTGCCAATCTGGTAAGGATACAAGATCAACCATTGAATTTGACACAGGCAATGAATGAGTAGACCCCGTATCGTCCTTCTCATGCAACTGCTTCTCAAATTGAATATCCGAATAAGCCTCCAAATCAATCGAAATATTAGCTGGACTTTTCCATGTTTCGGTTGCACTTATTAGATCTTCTAATGATGTGCAACGCGAATCAACACCAGAATTAATACTCCTCTCCGAGTATGGCTCTGTCGTTTCTGTGGCCAAAGAAAATTCAGATTGTCCGCCATAACTATCACGTTTGCTGCTCGTGGTCCTCGTTGATCCACCAGGTCCCGGAAGAAGCAAATGTGATTTGGTTTGTGTATGTGCTGGAAATGAAGATTGATCTTTGAGAAATTCTTGTAATGTTTCAATCAATTCCTCTGATATAGTTTGTACACTTGGATATTCTGATGTCCTGCCAACTCCAATACTTTTACAAACAGAATAAAAAGCACTAATTTCTTCAAATTGTTTAGCTGCTTTGACACAAGTTTGGAATGCATTTACACATGATTGATATGGTAAATGGAAAAAGCTATCAAGAACAAGAGCAAGCCCATCTGATATATCTTTGTAAAGATCAAAACTTTCTTGAACAACAGCATATAAAGCAATTTGGACAAGACGATTCGTCTTAGCTGCCCCTGTTGGCCTTGTAGCGATTGCTCTCTCAATCAATCGTTGCCAATATGAAATCTTGTCGAGCAGCATTACTGGTTTCATGTCACGGACAGGCTCATCACCCCTTCTTCGACTACTCATACTAGTCCTATAATGACTGCTAGAATTTTCTCTTTCGCGATTATTATACCTTCTTTGAAGCTTACCAGTAAGGAAACAATCCAAACGCTCATCAAGATACAGAGCAAACGTACGAACAAAGGCTGTGAAATCCCAAGGACTAGAATTAGAATCATCGCGGAAGCTAGAGAGGTTAAGAATCTTGGCCCCTCGTTTCATGGCATGAAGAACTTCTCGAGGGAAATAAGGATCACCATCTTGAAAAATTCTTAAGACAAGCATCAACGATTTAAGGGCAACGATCCAATTCCTCGTTCTACCAATACGTTTGCCAATGGCACGAGCACAGGCAGCTGCATAGGCTTTGTTGGAGGAGACAAGTTTGATGACTTCTTGAACATATCGATCATCGACAGGCACATCATCATGACTTGTGGCTTTCAGCACAGCAACTTCAAGGGTTGAGGAAGTATTGCTTGCAACTTTTGCAAGGCTAATGCTTGTTTGATCTTTTACTGCACCAATTGCCTTCTTTAACTTGCTTGGCATATTTCTTGATTCAAATACAGAATGTGTATAACCAATATGATCACATTGGCATTTACAAAAAGGCAATTATGATCACCAAGTGAAAAAACACAAGAAAAAAAGAATGATTCTTTTGTTTTGAAGAGGATGGGGTTCTTGATTTGTCAACTTTTTTGGGATCTTGATCAGAAATATTGCAAAAAAAACTGTTTTTTGGATTCAAGATTGATGAAAGTGAGTGAGAGAGAGAGAGAAGTTAGTTGAAAAAGTAGTTGGAAAATTCTTTCTTTTTTTTCTCTCTGAATCGATTTGGTTAATGCAGTTTACTAGTGTTGTGAAGAATAAGAGAGCCTCCTTGAATTTCTCTCAGCCTAACATTATAGTGTACAAACGTGACCAACATTAAAAGCCATTAACAATAATACTCATAGCCATACACGTAGATTATGAGATTATGCCAAAAGATTGGGAGAAATAATTTTAAAAAATAGAGCAAGAAGAAAGGAAAAAGAGATCAAAGGAACATGTTATAGTGAACGTGCTGAGCATTCATGTGAATCTTTGATTATGATATGAAAAATTAAACTAATTAACCAGCTGCTCATTGTAGATATCCAATCCAAGACTAAATCAACTTTTGAAATTTATAAAAAGCTTTACAGTAGGGAGGGTCTAATTGCCTTCTTTAGCGAGTCTATCCAGCGCGATTCATGATTAATCTGACCAATAAATTTCAAATACTAGATAATTAAACCAACGAAGCTAACATATTGAGTAATTATCATCACATCATAGACCAAGATAATGACAATACTAACTAATCCTAGAACTCTAACTATAGCTATAATATAGTATAAATACCTAACCATACAAAATCTGTAACACATGAAAATTAATTGGGTGCAAACTTAGGTATACACTTGGCTGAAAAATCATGTATCAAAGTACTAAGGACATACAATGAGCAACTATATAATAAGGGTAGTTCGGTGCACAAAGTATTCCGCGCTCACGCAGGTCCAAGGAAAGGTCGCATCCCAAAGGGTGTGATGTAGGCAGTCTACCCTAATGCAAGCATCAGTAGTTGATTCCACAGCTCGAATTCGTGACCTAAGTCACACCGAGTTAACTTTACCATTGCTTCAAGGCTTCCCTTCCAAGCAACTACATAATTAATTAGATCTAAATATTTTTCGAATACATTTGTTTGCAAATACCAAAAATAAAAATGAAAGTCAAATTATTCTAAGGGAAAGATTGATCATGATAAAGAGGAAAAACATGTGTGGTCACACACCAATTACTGTATTACCCCACTTGCTTGTTTCATCAAGAGCTCCTTTGGCTAAGCTGCCAAAATTTGTCGTATTTTGAAAAGTACTTTTGAAAAAAATTGTTTGTGTTTGACCAGTTCATTTAAAAAGTACTTTTTGCAACATTTGGTAAATAAATTATATTTGGTCAATCTTTTTAAAAGTGCTTTTGAGCGTCATATTACCAAAAAGGATAGTATTAAGATCTTATAATTCTTTTAAATAGAAAAATGAACTTAAATATTTCTCGTAAGAGACTTTTATTATTTTTTATTTGATTTGATTAAAATATAAAACATAAAGTAAACAAACATATTAAAGATTTAAATCAATTTTACATGTATTGCTATACCAAATCATATGATATGATCTAGTATAATTACTTATTGTTATATGATGATTTGAATAATTAAAATAACATCATTCAGTATAAATTAGAAGTCTATCCACAAATTACTATATATTAATAATCCAACATGAAATAATAAGTAAAGTCACTCACACATGATAATATTTCTCAACAATTTCATCTCTACTTCCATCACACAACGCCTCCATATTAGTAGAAGACTTACCTCGCATTTCTAAAGGAATATGAGAAGGCTCATCTCTTTCATCAATCTCTGCAGTAATGTCTTCATTAGCATAATAATTGAATTTTGTATCGGTAGAAGAATGTCGTCGGATGAAATTATGTATAGCCATGGTAGTTGTAATTAGATGATTCTGAGTGTCAAACTTGAAAAATGGCATTGAGCGTAAAATAGAAATAATTTTAAATATATTAAAAAAATCGTAAAAGAAATAGTTAAGTTTGTTTAAATTCTAATTCAAAAAGAGTAACTAATTAGTAACAACATATAATGTATAGTTTATTTTTTTAAAAAAAATTCAAATTATAAAAAAAACTAATTATTACATAACCTTACTAAACTTTGTCCTAAAATGCCAGGTGGCCTATTGTGAGGCTGCCACTTGACTTAATGTGGATTATAGATAGATTATGCAATGCAATTTTAAATTTATTACCTATTTGTAAGTCATTTTCACAAATTAGATTTGATAACTATTTTAAAGATTCGGGAACTAATAGCATATAATAGAAGAAATTATAAATGATTATTTGTAGGAAGAGAATTGATAATCCAAAGAAGGATGCAGATAATTTGCTTTAGTGTGCAAAAGGAAGAAGATAATTTAGAAAGTTATAAGACATTACACACACAAAAAAATCAAAAACAAGAAAAGTTAATAAAATTTTGGAAAGTTACAATAGGATTCATATATATATGATATCTTTAATTTTAATAGAAAGATAAAAACTAGAAACAAAAATGAAAAGAAAAAACTTAAATTTGTAAGGGATAATTTGGAAAATCAAATTTATGGTGAGAATGGTTTTGTCTTGAATAAATTAATTTTCTACTTCTGCTTCTGCTTCTTGGAAGAAACTAGAATTTTCTGCTTCTTCTCAAAAGCAGAAAAACTGCTTCTGCTACTGGCCAAAAGTACTTCTTTGTATTGGCCAAACCGCTCAAATTTTTCGAAAAGTACTTTTTTGGGGAAAATACTTTTGGCCTCACAAAATGGTTGGCCAAACATGCTCTATGAAACTTTAGAAGTTCTTTTGCTTTTTTCTGGATGAATGACATACGCGTGGTTCTCCTGACTACTGCTTTTTCTTTTGATAATCATTCTATGCATACACCAAATTGAATGGTAATGAAGCAATTTGTTGTAGGATCAATTTACTTATGCTAGTATTTGCCAACTGTGTGATTGTCAAAATAGATTGCATTATACCCTATTCTTTTTAACAGGAACCTAGAGAAAATGTTTTCCAAAATCTTTGTTGTGGGTCATCTTGGAATCTGAGAAAGGGAATATCTTCAATTTCTTCCTTTTTGCAATACAAGAGCAAAAGTTGGGAGCCAAAGTCTTTTGATGTATTTATACTGGGGCTTGTTTTCACTCTGGAAAGATTGGTTTTTGGACATCCACCATCAATGATTATTACCGTTCACAATGTTCTGGTTGAGTAGGTTTTGGAGTCTTAACTATACTTAACACAAACATGAGAAGCAGCTTCTCAGCAGGAGACTTGGTATAAAAGGAAAATGTTAACAAATTTCACCTACTTTTGCCGTAATTTAACAGTCATTTTCTACACAAAATCTATTAGTAAGGACCCACACGAAAACAGGCTTTAATATCTCGTACAGATTAGGCAAGAGTTACTTGGATTTCCTGAATAACGAGTCCATTTGATGGCACATTAAGTTACAGGGATGTCCAACTCTACATCTAGTGATGTATACAGCACTTACTCCCACTTTACATCCAAACTTCTGAAAAACTTGGTCTCTTGGCGTCAGCAACTGGCATAACTTTCTGAATACTCGTTGAAGTTGAGGACTTTTCACAAGGCAAAAGGCATGCAGTATCACGAACCATCCATGGAAATGTCGCTACCATTTGGATTTTGATTGGCACTCAAAGGGCTTTGTGAGACGTTGCCCTGATTATGAGCAGCACCAAAAGTGAATTCCTGTGGAGGAATGTCAAAAGCAGGACGGGCAAAAAGTGAAGGAGCACTAGAATTATTGAAGGCTGGAGGAGGAATGGGGTCGCTAGGCTTTGGGAAGCCAAAGTTGAAGGATGTCACAGGAGAAGGGAAGGCTGGCATGACGGGGCAGGGCTGGTTCTCAAGTGACGCCAAGATCTTTTGCTCGTACTCCTGTAGCTGTTGGTAGACCTCTGTAGAGGTAAAGAAAAGAAGGCGTCAGAGAGACGCAAAGCTAGAAGTAAACTTTTTAACTAATATCAGTTTCAAAGAGCAGCCACAGCCCAAGTGAAGAAAGAAAGGTTTTGTGAGCTGGCAACTCACCAACACAAAGGTTAACGGGCTCTGATCTTCTAATTCTAGAAGTCACTACATAATGACTTAACTCTATTAGCTTGGTCACAGTTTATATCACCAACGATGCACTAATGTTGTGCAGTTTTTCCCATCCCTATTTTTTCAATTTACCATTCGAGTATGAAAATAGCATCCAAAATCAAGATCAACTATCTGACCTCTTTAACTATATGGATACCAGGGTTTGTCATCTCACAGATTTGCATTTCTCAGAATGTGTAGAGTTAGTACCTTAATATTTTCGCTTTTCAACTGTATGTAAAAGAAGAAATCCTTATAAAGATAGCAGAGTATGTAGACCTTGAGTTAGGTCAACAGAAGGTCTTCGCTCTTTCACCCACTGAAGGCTCTGTGCAAGGTTCCATCTTCTACTTTTCATCAAATAAGCGATTACAATGGCTGCCGACCTATCAAAAAAGCACAAGTCTATGAGTTCTATATATAAAAACCTTGCACAAACCAAAATGGTGGTTTCTGCATGAACAATCAATTGAAAGCCACTCCAGAAAACTGCTGTAACAGTTTACTGCATTTATCATTCTCAGTGAGAAATATTATGTTTTAGCACTAAAGGTTGTTTAAGTTTCTGAGAGGAAGCTGAAAAAAGAGCACAAGTTTAACATCTATACCTTAATTGTGGAAAACCCACAAAGGGAGAACAAGAGAATGGAGGAGAAAAGGATAAAGCACAAACACGAAAGGAAAAAGGCAAAATGTAATGAGGCTTATGTGAAAAATTGATAATCAATCTCCTTACCTGTTTTTGCCTAACATACAGTGCACAAGAACACGAGCCCTATCCTTTTCACATTGTTCTGCGCAAAAAGAAATATTCTCAGATTAGCCAGCACAATGCCTCCAACAAAACATGAAAGAACACTGGAGAACAAGCTTGAGGTCATAAGCATGATATCTACTGTAGCAGTCAAGGCCGACGGTGTCTTCGTTAGTAATGATGCAACAGCTAGAGACATGTAAACGGAGGCTTCAGTTGAAACATATTAAATGCTGTCATGTAGAAATACATGTATAAAGAACCTTACTAGAATGTTTTTAAAAAAAAAAAGAAAAACAAGATCGCCTTTCCAGGTGAACCTGTTGTAAACAAATCTGTGATAATCAAACATTACATGGCTCAACATTCAACTAGAGAAAGCTACCATTCAATGTCCAGCAGAGAACAAAACTCAATCTAATACATTTATATAGCAGTTTAACTCGCTATGGTTTTTTGTACCTTCAGAGGCAGAGGAAGATGAACTAAAGAGGCAAAGCAGTAAAACACAAAGAAGAAGGCTGTAGATGAGGAAGTGAACTCAGAAGCTGGTTCACAATCTCATGGAAAGCAAGAGGCCATACCTTCGCGGGGTGGCTTGGTTTGTGAGTAAGGGATAATAATTCCGGGATAAAATACGGAATTATTTTATCCTGTGTTTGGTTGAACTTTTGATTTTGGGATTAGTCGGAATTATTTATACCATAATTGTTATATTATTTCTATCCATATGGTGAAGAATACTCCACTAAACAACACTACAGCCTAAATATCACATTTTGCAATATCAACAAAATTGTTTGGTGATAGATTATTAGTTTGTATAAATAATAAGCTTCAAAGCCTAACGTATCCACAAGATAAGTGTCGTAGACACACAAACGTTAAAATGGATGTGTGATCATACAAGATTATAAATAATCACATTCAGCATAAAATGCAAGTAGCACCAGTGATGGATTAAATGAGAGAATGTCCCTTAAGATGATCAGGTCATGTCCTATG
The DNA here is from genome assembly GCF_000715075.1 of Nicotiana tabacum. NCBI lineage: Eukaryota > Viridiplantae > Streptophyta > Magnoliopsida > Solanales > Solanaceae > Nicotiana > Nicotiana tabacum. The sequence continues at coordinate 193,620,518 of NC_134087.1, forward strand.
TCGACCTGCAGATGCACTGGCACCAGTCCATATAAGTAAAATCTTGGAGATTGAAGGAGTTAAAAGGGAACGAGGTAGGCCTAAAATCACATGGAATGAAATTATCTATAGACCTACAACATCTTGGATTCATGCAGAGCTAACAAAGATAGGGACAAATGAAAGGAAAAGATCTATATAGACTACCAATTATTTGGGATAAGATTTTATTCATCTCAGTACATTACTTTAGGTCCACTGTTTGCTAAGATTCTTATAGTCTTGTCCGCTATTTATGTGCCAGGAAAAAATGTAGAATGCTTCTAGTGCTACACAGCTAGAGAAACTAATAATTTATAATATTGAACAAAGACACGCTTAATTGGAATGACGTAGACAATAATGATTCATATGACGGACCCCAACTTACTTGGGATTGAGAAATAATAGTATGCATTATTAGTTTGTTCACACAAATCAGTCCTCACTCCATAATTTCCAATGAACGAGGCACCTTAAGAGGATTGCAACAGCAAATAATTGACCAAACTAAAGAACTACTTTAAAGAGAAGGGTCTCATAGAGATCCCTACCTTTTCATTTAAAAAAACAAAAGAAATGTCTCATAGATCTCCAAATCAAGATTAGATGTGCTAGGTTCAACAAAGTAAAGAGAATGATACTCACCTAAGAATTGGATAGCATCATCAAATGGCAAATTTTGGTCATCTTGAAGGCAGTGATAAGTGAACGAATTTTTATAAAGATTCTGACAAGCAGGTACTGTCTGACATAGAAAAAATAAAAAAGTGAATACTCAGTGTCAACAATCAAGAACATGGGCCACAAAGAGCACATGGAAGTCATGTCAATGAATGATTTCTCAAGTACCAGAAAGAAAAAAGAACCATCTAATACGATTCAAGAGAAAAGTATATACTTTCCACTATGGTTTTATGGATCCAAAAGTACATATATCTAGTTCATTTATCCGAGTCCATACAAAGGAGCAAAATACCATACAAATAAATATAGAAAGAAAGAAATGTCCTTAGTGAGACCAGCATCATTTATCTTGGGAAAATGTTAAAATATGTGACATTGCTAAAATCTAAACACTTGTCATATTCGTGTTTTTACAAGAAAATGGGACATAGGAAAAATGGAAACACAAACATCCCCTCTTCCCAACCCTGCCCTCCACCACTGGGAAAAATCTCTCTGCATGTGTATATGTGTTGTGTCTCTGTCACGAGCCAAAGAATCCTTTACATTCCCCCCGCCCTGTCAAACCCTTTTCTTTCTCTTTTGAGAACGAGAACAAACGAACACTACAGAAGGGGCACGTTCTTAAATCCCTCACATTCTTTCATATGGTCTCCTCTTATAGATAGTCTAAAGTACAATAGCTTCTTTTTGTTTACCCATCCGTTCATCCATCTTCTAGTATCAAATTTAAAGAATGAGGGGAGTTGCCTAATCAAATAAAAAATAACAAATAAAATGATAAGAGTCACTCCCCCAGGTAAATAGAAAGATCACAAGTTCTTAAAAAAACAGATCATCTATATAGCCCATAGGATTTCCAAGGTCTCCTTTCGCACTGCTTCTATCTCCCACTGTAGAGTATCATTTAGCAAAACATTCGAAACCCCTCCCCCTTATTCCTCGAGTCTAGTCCAAAGAATGACATGAATTTGGCAAAGAAACCCTCTCCAAGACAGGTACTGTCAACATTCAACATAACTGTGTTTTCTAACATTTCGTCCATGTTGAAGAGGCATATCCCTAACCATGTTTTCCACTTCATAAAGTTTAAGACCAATTACAAGTGAACATTAGAATGGCAAGAGGAGAACTAGAATATTTCAGTTTGTTCTAGATGGTAAATATCTTCTCACCATTGTATTGCATTATAAATAAATTAGAGAAAAACAGCCATGTGTAGTAGAATGAGTAGGGAAGTAAATTAGCAATGTACCTTTTTGCGACGTTTCAGTCACATCTAACAGTCTAATCCCTAGATAACGCAGCTCAACTCAGTTGAGAATATAAAAAACCTCATCAGGTTCTAGTTGTTATGTGATATAAATATTCAACTGCTAAGTTGCCTAAGGGATTGCAGACTTCGCACCCAAGGGTGTGAGCATGATTCGGATCCAACAGGGGGAAAAAAGCTAATTGATTCCTTTGCATCTACTAAGCCTTGGTGGCTACAATTACCCAATATCTTTAATGGTGAGAGGATGCAAGTGCTCGGTAGAACAGTCGAGGTGTATGCAAGTTGTCTTGGAATTTCCATTATATATATGAAAAAATGGAACTGCAAACTTCACCTTTTCCTTCATTAATTAGTAATGCAAGATAGCTAATCAAGATCCCCAATCAATAATGACATGGGAGAGAATGACTAATAACAAGGGCCCTCTAACCATGATATGTTGGGAGTTCGAGTCACCAAGAGAGCAAAGTGGAGAAGGTTATTGCCAGGATCTTAGGTAGGGAGTTTGATTTAGTGCTAGGTTACCATATAATTAAATAAATAAAAGTGGAAAAAAGGTTCTCAATCAATAATGTGCAGACAGATAAAAACAGGATACACTACAGCTGGTCAAGCACTCAACCTAAAAAGGAATTATGCTCTTCTTCTTTTTTCTGAAATGGATCTTCTTTTCTCCTTTTTTGGTAAGTTAAAAATTATTTAATGAATAAAATGAAGGTGCAAAAAACAAAATCCAAGCTAATATGATATGACTTTTTTTTTTTTGTGATAAAGAAAGTAGATTCATTGAATGGCATCAAGAAGATGCAGCGATAACAAAAGTAGAGAGCTAGCTCCATACAAGATGTTCTGATAGGGGCTGGGAGCGAGCCAAAAAAGAGTAGATTAGAGAGACTAGACTATACTAGAGTGAGAGCGCTCACAAAATCTGAGAAGACAGTAGACCTATTTAAATAGGACTGGTTGGTCCAACGATAGAGACTGAGCTGATATGTTATGACCTATGAGGGCATTTATCTCCCTTCCCGTTTTGGCTATTCAGAGATAACAGCAACTCCACTCTTACAAGATTGTACCTTATGTCACCATACTCCATAAGTACAAGCACACTCACATGTTACAGCCGTGACAATCACTGCTAAAGTTACAGAGACAACTTTAGCAAGTTCATACTATCTTGATCACTTCTATAACCCTTGGTATGTTTGGCACATTATTGACTCATGACCTTTTGCCTCCAGACAAATAATGCATTTGAAGATGGTCCAATAGAAAATTTTATTATACAAGTACATTAAATATTGAACTTTTCTCATGCACATGCTTAGACACGAGCTTAAGAAGATCTAATCCAATTAAGCAGCATTGTTTCCCTCAAACCTCCTGTCATCAAATACTGATGACCACTAAAAAGGGTTTTTAGCAATCATAACTGATAACTGAGGATTTGAAGAACTATGAACTATAAATTACAGATCAATCAAGCCACCATGCATTCTCACAAGCATAAACCTACAAAGAGAACTCCCAAACACTCACCTAGCACTGGCTGCATCGTCTCACACTTGCATCCTTCCTTTTCTGGCTAAGTGGCAAATACTAAAAGTTTTGTTCTTTTTATATAAGTGGTAAACAATATAAGATAACAAAGAACCATATCCACAGATCCTTTCCTAGAGAAAAGGCCGGTATTGAAATGTAATATGTGCTTTGCTAAACAGACTAATCCCTGGTTATATCTGCAATTTTAGCATTTTCTTCAAAGGGTTACAGTATCTTTTATGAAGTAGTTTGGTACAAATTGTATTGACACTAAAAATCAGTGCTAGTTAGTACCTCATTTAAGATGAGGGTACATTTGCAAATTCACAAAGATAAGAAGGAAAGAAACTAAATGCTCAAGTAAGAGAGGACCCCATTTGCTTCTCTTCTGCACCTAGCTGACAGCATGTTTATTGTACATAATAGCCCCCTATGAGACAATCTTTCCGCACCTGCACTATTCATATCCTCTACTCCTTCAAGAAGTATCCTTATAAGAAGAAAAAGCCATCTTGCACCTAAGGGTATGGCCTAGTAGTCAATAAAGTGGCTGAGAACCATGAGGTCCGAGCGGAGGCAAAAAACACTAGGTGATTTCTTCCCATCTATCCAAGCCTTGGTGGATAGAGTTACCTGGAACCTGTTGGTAGTGGGAAGTGGCGGGTATCCCGTGGAATTAGTCGAGGTGTGCCAAGTTAGCCCAGACACCACGGTTATAAAAAAAAAAAGAGTTACCTGGAACCTGTTGGTGGTGGGAAGTGGCAGGTATCACGTGGAATTAGTCAAGGTGCGCACAAGTTGGCCCAGACACCACGGTTATTAAAAAAGAAAAGGGGGAAGGCCATCTTTAAGGTTAAAATCACTACCCTAATTTCTTGCAAGTTTAAAGCACCTAAGGCAAAGCTAGGCTTGAAACTTGTGAATGATTATCTAGACAGTACTAACCAGTAAGGAAGATTTCTTACATGATTCAAACAAACGCATTGATAAGTATTGAAAAACAAAAGTGATAAACTCAATTCCTAGCCCCTCTCCCATCTCATCACTAGATCCTGTGTGAGTGACTCGTGGAAAGTGTAAGTGATGCTTGCTTCTTTTTTTCTTTTCTTTTTTTGATAACCACGGTGTTCGGGTCAGTTGGCGTGCGCCTTGACTAATTCCACGGGATACCAACTACCGCCCACCAGCAACAGGTACCAGGTAACTCTATCCACTAGGCTTGAATAGATGGGATTCACCTAGTATTTTTTGTCTCTCTTGAGAATTGAACATGAGATCTCATGGTTTTAACCCACTTCATTGATTACTAGGCCACACCCTTGGGCCTTGGGTGCTTAAGTAATGTTTGCTTCTTCGTTAATCAAAATATGGCGAAAGCTCTCCCTTTTCTAAATTCAAAAAAGTAAAAGGTACTATCTGACCAGGAAATTCAGGTACATTCCCATCCTATCGGAGGCAAATCCAGTAGATCCAGCATATTAAGCAGGTGAAGTTTGCAACCAATGCTTATAAGCCGACTATATGTGTGTATAAAAAGTTTAACCAAAGTTTAATAGGTAATAATTCAGACACTGCCTTTAAATCCACCTCTATATCCAGCTCTCTTTAGACAAAGTATTAAGGAGTTAAGCCATCAAGTTGAGTGATTTCATATCTTAAAAAGCTAATGCAAGAAATACTAACTAGATCCCAAAATCCCTCAATCACAGGCACGCACTTTTGATCAGAGAAAAAATTCCCAAGCAGAACAAGTCTACTGATTGCTACTTCACCCAACACACTGTTAAATCTTTCAACTTTTGCTCCCAAAGCAATCTAACTATTCAATCAACAGACTAAGCCTTGGGTTCTTTTAATATGAATTTTGTTCATCCCTTATGCTCTATTTAGTTCCGTTACACTCCAAAACCAACTCAACTCAAGGAATCAAATAATCATGGCGCAAAACCACATTAGTTGGCGACTTGGGGTCGACTAGATGAATCCTCCTGACCGACTCTATTTAATTCCATTTCATTCCAAAAGGATCTATAACAACATCCCTATATAACAGTCATTCACTATATAAACCAAGTTTTCTTGAATAATATATGTCCTCTTTAACAGCATTTCACTATAACATCCAGAAAACATCGGAACAAACACGGTTGCGGCTGTTATAGGGAGGTTTGACTGTATTCACAGGAATCCAAGAAATAGCAAAAGACAGAAAACAATAATAAATAGTAATGAGTTTAAATACTATGTAAACATTTTTTATACTATCAGGTTACTTATAAGGTACACTTTTGATAAGCATTAATTGATAATCAAATAAACATGCAATTGATAATCAGTATATATAACTTAAATCCAATACTGACAAATTTATTGAGGACAAATTAGTAAAAGAATACTACTAACATTGAGAATACGAGAAATCCCAAAAGTTTTGAGAAGCTCAGCACGAGAAGCATTATCATAGCTACCCAAAAATAGAAACTCAGGCAAGATCTCAGAAGGGAACGCACTGAGTTGAATCCCCTTTTCAGAAACAGCAGGCATTCGGTGTCCACAGATCCCACAAACTTCGCCTTCCTCATATTTGTGATAATGCCCACAAACACCACATGGATTTTCCCTTTCCCTTTTCCTCATAATATTGATTGATTTGTTGTGTGAACTAATTAGAACGAATGACCTATAGATAAGTAAAATAATTGATTTGAAGTGAAGTCGGTTTTTGTGGATTTTTTATGGCGAAAGTATAAAGATCTTTGCCCAGTGTGCTTTTGGGTGATTTTGACTTGTATAGGTTTCTATTTATATTACTTTACTACTATTATAGAAGCTAGCTTTGGGGTAGTAAGGGTATTTTCGGAATAGCATTTCGCTTTATGGACACGTGCTATCTCTGAATTTTTCCATCTCTGCCACGTTTTAGCAGAGGTACAGCTGCCGCTATGCAAAAGCCCAAAGCCACAGAATTCCGAAGAAGATCCACACTTCCACTGTTTCTCTTCATTTTGATTACTTTATCAACTCATCTCCTATTTCCCTCAAATCTCTCTTTCGATCTTTTCTCTTACGGCTCAATTTGTGCGTTTCGTGGACATAGTTATCAGGTTAGTTATGTTTTACCTGGAATTTGAATTTCGATTCTTTTTACTCAACTTTTGTGTATTTCTCTGATAATAAGGGTCTTATATGTGTTTGACAAAAAATCTTCAATGAATCACACTTTCTATGAAGAATAGTTTGATGATTTTTATTTTGGGTAATTTTGATTTTATTTTGGGTAAACGATGTGCCGAGCAGTAATAGATTTTTGAGGTTCTTGTGTCTAGTATTTGGTTAAATGGGAATTCTATTTTGATCTTTTTATAGTTTGTTCTGCTTTTTCAAGTTTGCTCTTGTGTCGATTTCTTTGATAGGTTTTAGCATAGTTCCCTATGGAAAATTGGATATGTTGTGACGAATTTGTTATGCATATGTTGTTTGACTTCTTCAGTAGTATATATTCTGCTTTTATATGTATTGTTATTGCCATGCTTTTGATTTTTTTTAATGTGAACATGTGTGACTGTAGGTGATATACCATAAGCTTTTCCCTTTAACAATAAACTTGGAAGATTTGGTATTGATAACTTCTACAAGTAGACTGCTAAGCATATATACATATACAATACATATATAAATATGTGTCTGTGTATGTATGTATGTATGTATATTTAATAGGATACTTGGTTAGGGGAATGAAATACTTTACTTATTTTCTGCTCCGAATGATTCCGGCTACTTTAATGGAAATTACAGAAGGTTTTCATGCTTTATATCGTTGAACTGGAAGTTGTGACTCTATTTTAGCTTAAAGTATCGTTGGAATTCATTTATTCCTCCCAGACCATGAGGGATAATCTTTATGATGTGATGAATGTGGTCTTAAAATCAATGCTAAATTCTTCTCCCCCTGTTTGTCTTACTGCTATTAGAACAATAAAAGGGATGAGTTTAGAATTGTATCCACATGAACAAGATAAACAGTGTCACATGCTTATTGCGTTGCTATTTTAGGCACCTGCAGATAAACACTTTCTACTGCAGTATTGACCTTTGATTTTAGCTTCCTTTATTCCACCTTGATGATTAAAAGATTTTAAACAAACATAATTTTTATGAAAAGTATCATTAGGATTTTTGAATCAACACGTAAGCTAAAGAATTTGAAGTTGTACTTGGCCTGTTGGTCATGAAATCATGATAAAAGGCACGTGTACATCATAGAAAGCTAATTACACCGGATGATTATAGCTGGCCCTTCTGGCCAATACGCTGAATATAGCAAAAAAACATGGGAATTCTCCATAATACCGTTACGATCGGGAAGCATGACAAGCTAGCACGACGACGCAAAGCTCCTTACTTTTTTGTTCTTGAGATTGTCTCATCAGTTTTTTGTTCTTCTATGTACTACTACACATTAATTGGTTGTTATATCTTGCTATCCAATCATTCGTCCACGTAAGCACGGCAAAGCCTAGCCGAAGTGGTGAACACCTTCAATTCTATAACTCTATAATTTTGTGATGTAGATCTGAACACTAACAATGTATATCTGATTATCGACTATCCTAAAAAATGTTTAGTCTTGCATTGGAAATCTAATTTCATATTTTTCATGCCTTAGATGTCACGGTGAGTGAGATGCCTACAAATTGATATCATATTGTACAATCAGTTATATTTAGTAGTAAATTAGTTAATTAGGTGTCACGGTGAGTGAGATGCCTACTGATTGACATCATATTGTACAATCAGTTATATTTAGTGTGCAATCTGATAAGTTGATAAACGTTGTTGAATGGGATAACATAGGCAACATATACAGTGAGCGAAAATTCAATGTATGGTGATAGGTTATAAATATTTGTCCTTCATATTAACAGGGTTTAATTTAATCTCTATGTTTGTTCGTCTTATCATTAACATAATCGAGTTGCCTAACGAGAAAGCCTAAGACTTAAAATTGATATATGGCAAGTTACTACACCTTTTGATCTTTATTTTTCTGATGTAGGTTTGTACTGTGATTAGAATAGTGACATTTGTAAAACTCAAGTTCTCTTAACAATGGATCCTCATCAAACAAAAAAACGTCCTTGCATAACGGCAAAAGCTTATGACAAGAATGCCAACGACGTGAAGTATACAGCAATATGACCATGGCTGAAAAGAATGCGCTTCTGCTGCAACGACGTCTAAAAAAAAGAGAGACAACAACTAATCGTCTTCTCGCAAGTAAAACTTATGTCAATCTTGTTGAACCAGCATCTGTCAAGTAATTTTGCTGCTGGAGCCTCTTGTTCTCTGCCAAAAACAGGTTAGAACATTAAATTCACTATATGTCTTTTCCCACATATATATATGTATATACACACACATATGAGTGCGCATGTGAAACAGTTATGCCCATTTGGTTCTCATGTTTGTTAAAAAAAAATTCTTGCAGCAACCAATGAATGTGAAGTTTGTACGCCACCCGCTGTGCTTCACAAGGTGAAAAATGTGTTGTGCCCTTTTCATGTCTTTGAAAAAGGAAATCATGTAACCTTGATCACTGACAATTCTACATCTGTTGTGCTCACGTGTTTAATCCATAATCGTATTGCATCAGGTTCTACATCAGGCACTTCAAATGAGTCAAGTGCTATATCCTTTGAGCCGATTTTGGTTGACGGTTAGTATGAACATAACATATCATTTCTACTTTTTTGGTGTTTCATAATATTTTCCACTCCTTAAGTCTATTTGGAGTATGCAGGTCATGTAAAGAATATGAAAAAATTGACTAATGTTGGTTATGAAAAAAAGAGAAATATGCTAATAATATCCGATTATGCTCTGACTATGTTCCACTTAAAAAAGTGCCAAATTGTGAATTCTGCTCGGCAAAAAAATTTCAGTATGAACCGCCTTCGTTTTGTTGTGCTAACGGTACAGTTAAGTTGACTTATCATAAAATGCCACCTGCACTGAGAAATTTATATCTAGGATCTTCTGCAAAATCCAAGCACTTCCAGACGTATATTAGAACGTATAATAATATGTTTGCTTTTAGCTCGCTTGGTGTCAGTTACGATAAAGATCTAGCCAAAAGAAACCGTGGTATATACACATTCAGAGTTCAAGGTCAAATGTATCACTTTATAGATGATTTATATCCTGCACAGAGAAGGCCAAAAAATTTGCAGTTGTATTTTTATGATAATGACAATGAGATTGCAAATAGAATGGGTTGCTCTGATAAAATAGATGAATTGATAGTGAGGGAATTGATAGACACACTGAAAGATAATCCATATTCTATATTTTTACGAGCTTTATCTGAGATTTCGAACTTACAGAACTATCACATCGCACTTAAATGTAACTCTGGTTTGGATCAACGAATATTTAACTTGCCCAGTACTACTGAGGTTGCAACAATATGGTTTCATGAGAATGATGTTGGTGCTATTCATGTACCGCACATTCAAATTTATACTCATAGCAATAGAACGCAAAGAGTGAACTACTATTTTAGCTGTTATGATCCTTTATAGTATCCTTTACTATTTCCATATGGCCAAAGTGGGTGGCATTGTGGCATTAGAAAGTTTCATGGGGAAGAAAATATGCCTAAAAATTATGCTTTGTCTGATTTGGAACAACTACCAAATATAAAAAATTTCACCTCCGTTGACGGATATCTTGATATGGAAGATCAAGTTATGCAAAAAGGGAAACGAAAGAGAGATACAGTTTCAGTTCGTGAATACTACAGTTACAAGCTCTAGATGAGAAACGATGATGAAGATGAACTTCTACATACAGGTAGATTACTTCAACAGTATTCGGTTGATGAATATATAAAATTGGAGACTCAAAGATTGGATTTTGTTTTCTTCAATCAAGATTTGTTCAGAATGGATATGTTAAATGGACTTCTTGATATTTTAAGACTTGGTGAACGAGATGCTTCTAATGTTGGAAAACAAACATTTCTGCCAAATTCATTTATAGGAGGGCCTAGAGATATGCGTCAACGTTATATGGACGCTATTGCATTAGTGCAGTATTTTGGAAAGCCTGATTTATTTGTAACGATGACATGTAACCCAACTTGGCCAGAAATTGAGGAACATTTAGCACTTAGCGATGAGGCACAAAATAGACCTGATTTGATTAGTCGCGTATTTAGGGCCAAGATAGAAGAGCTGAAGACGGATATTCTAAAACGAAATATCTTTGGAAAAGTTGTTGCTTTTATGTGCACCGTTGAGTTTCAAAAACGAGGTTTACCTCATGCTCATTTTCTTATTATATTACAGAATGACTATAAATTGTTGACAACTGAAGCATACGATGAAATAATTAGAGCAGAATTACCAGATGCTAATGCAGACTCAGATTTGCGTAAGCTTGTTCTTAAGCATATGATGCACGGTCCCTGTGGTAGTTTAGACCCAACAAATTTCTGTATGAGGAAAAAAATAGGTTCTTGCAAGTTCAAATATCCAAAAATGTTTGCTGATCAAACATCAAAAGGAAATGATTCTTATCCAATTTATAGAAGACGAAACACAGGTGAAGTTGTGAAAGTAAGAGGTCATGACTTAGATAACTCTTGGGTCGTCTCATACAACCCATATTTATTCGGTAAATTCAATTGTCACATAAATGTTGAAGTTTGCTCTGATATAAAAGTTGTGAAGTACCTTTATAAGTACATCTGTAAAGGACATGACAAAATTGCATTTTCTGTACAGAATAATGATGCGAATATAGAAATAGATGAGGTAAATGAATATCGGTCTGCTAGATGGGTATCACCTCCGGAAGCTGTATGGCGTCTCTTTCGTTTTCCTATTAACGAAATGTCTCCGAATGTTTATCGTCTTCAGCTGCATCTTGATGGACAACTTGTTTCTTTCAAGAAAAAATATGGATATAAATACGATTGTAAACAATCCCATGATTAAAAAAACTATGTTGATCGAGTTCTTCTATATGAACAAAACGAATGAGAATGCCATGAAGCTGAACTTATTGTACAGAGAATTTCCTAAATACTTTGTGTGGTCCTCCAGCGACAAAATTTGGGCACTTCGACAGCGTCGTTGTACTGTTGGTCGCGTTGTAACATGTCATCCAACAGAAGGAAAACGATATTATCTTAGATTATTATTGATGCATGTGCGTGGGCCGACATCGTACGAGAATCTTCATATGGTAAATGGAGAACCTTGTAGTTCATTTAGAGAATCTGTGGAAAAAAGAGGATTATTACAGTGTGATAACAGTTTAACGGAATGCATGTCTGAAGCAACAAGTTATCAAATGCCATATAGTTTAAGGCGTTTGTTTGCTACATTATTGGTACACTGCAACCCTACCAATCCAAGAGAACTATGGGAGCAGTTTGAAGAGTCTATGTCTGAAGATTATAAAGTGTTATAGACTATTGAAACTAAAGAAATCCGATATCAAGTTCTGAACCATATCAATGATATTTTGCATTCTATGGGTCACAATGTAAATGAATATCAACTCATTCCACAAACTATTAGGACTTCCGCAGCAGCGAAAGAAGCAAAAGAGATTCACTTTGAAAGAACTATTACTGTAAGTGAAGACGAGGTACAATTGCATGAGAGACTAAATAAAAATCAACTGACAGCATATGATGTAATTATCAATAGAGTATTTTCTAACAAAGCAGGCGCATTTTTCATTGACGGTCCAGGAGGAACTGGGAAAATTTTCTTATACCGTGCTTTACTAGCAACTGTATGGTCTATGGGATATATCGCTTTGGCAACTGCGACTTCTGGTGTTGCTACTTCTATTCTCCCTGGTGGGCGTACTGCACATTCACGCTTTAAAATTCCTATTGATATTAACGAGAATGTCAGCTGCAATATTAGTAAACAAAGCGCACTCGCGAGTTTAATTCGCGATGCAAAAGTGATTGTATGGGATGAGGCATCTATGGCAAATAAAAGAATGCTAGAAGTTTTTGATTTGCTACTAAAAGATCCTATGGATACACATTTTATTCGGTGGGAAAGTAGTTGTTTTTGGGGGTGATTTTAGACAAATTCTTCCCGTTGTGAGAAATGGAAAAAAGGAAGATTTTATTAATCAAAGTTTGTTATATTGCAGCATTTGGGCCAAGCTAGAAAAAATACAATTATGTGAGAATATGAGAGCAAAAACAGATCCGGCATTTTGTGATTATTTTCTAAGAATTGGGAATGGACAAGAACGTCTTAACGCAACAAACAACATTGAAGTACCAAATTCTTTAATTGTGCCTTTCACAAGTGAAAGAGAATCTTTAGATAAACTATTCACAATAACATATCCATATTTGAATTCATCTGGTTATGACGCTTCTTGTACAGACTCCCGTGTAATTTGACAACAAAAAATAATTTTGTCGATGAAATCAACGATATGCTTATTACTCAATTTTCAGGAAAAGCAAGAACATTTGTTGGTATTGATGAGACCATTGAATCTGACAATCAATCACAATTTGAAGATCTATTGCATACTTTAAACCCTACAAGTTTGCCTCCGTATATATTATCTTTGAAAAAGAATTGTCCAATTATGTTATTACGAAACTTAAATCCATATGAAGGTTTATGTAATGGCACGCGATTAAACTGTTGTGAATTTAAAACGCATGTTCTAAGTGCTAAGATTGCAGCAGGTGATTTCAAGAATACGCATGTATTTATTCCAAGAATACCATTATTATCATCAAATAATGAAAAATTACCTGTTCAATTCAAGAGAACACAATTTCCAGTAAGATTGTGCTTTGCTATGACTATAAATAAAGCGCAGGGTCAAACATTGTATTTTGTGGGAATTTATTTGTGTGAACCTGTATTTTCCCACGGCCAACTTTATGTTGCCTTATCTAGAGCAAAGAGTTCGAACTGTGTGAAATTGTTGATTCGACCTCCCACCCCGACTAGCGATGATGATCATTCTACCTGTAACATAGTTTACGAAGGCAATCATGTGATGTTTCTTACTACAAGATGATTCTCTAAGTCTTTTGTTCTGGACTGGATAATTCCTCAGTGGATTATACTTCGTTTACATCTCTAAATGTTAACCAACAAGTATTTTCATCTTCCATTTGTTTTCATCTTGATCTCTATCTAATAGAATATGATTGCTTTTTTGGTGAAGAGTTATTGAATTATTCATTTATGTAATTTTTTATTTCTCTATCTGCTTCGCTAATTCTCTCCTTTTTCTTCTAGGATTGTTGTTGCCTGAGATCCCCATTTAGGTTTGTTTTCCATGCTTCCTAGCTTTTTTGACTTTTACGTTCTCCATTGGTACCGCTTCTAAGTAAGCTTTGCGGTTAATTACTACAAATTGAATTATCTATAAAAACTTTGAAGTTTCAAAGTTGCAATTACAAAATTGCATCATATATCTATAGAAGATTTTAATGGAAATACCAACATATCTAATATCTTACTTTCATGGTGTTTTACATCTACATTTGGAGTGGCTTCTGTTTTTCTTTTACTTTGTTCTTCCAGTTATATAACCTTATTCATTCTTTAGTGTTTACCTAAAATAAAACAGTGTTAAACAAGACTGATGAATGGTTGTACGATGAATTACTAACCTTGCTAGGACATTCTGCGGTCATTGAAAATTATAACTGGTGACAATTAATTAATCATTCTACGATTGTTCCTGGTGCAAGATGGAGGGCTAATATATTTTTATTGGAATGTTGCATATAGGTAAAGCATATTACATTACTGTAGCATGATGTTTTTAGGTGGTGTTCTAAAATTTTTTGCTTTCTCTTTAGAGAAATATAATATGTACATGATGATAAATCTAATATTTGGAAAAGCCAAAAAGAAAAAGAGAGCAAAACAAATGCATTCCGAAAGCAAACGCAAGCCTGATATGTCTACAAATCTGTATGTTTCATTTCTTTCGCTACTTGCTACTTCTCAATTTCGCCAACATCTGTTTTGACTCTTTAAGTCTCCTCTCTGGTGGATCTATGAAAAATTAGCACTAAACTTCTCCATGATTTTTCCTTGCAGTTGGTGTGCCAGTCAAGAAAAACTTTCCAGGTTTGCTTCTCCGACATTTCAACAAATTTTGCCGTTCTTTGATTAAAATATTTTAAGATTTATTATAACTGACTTGACACACTTTCTTATTATCCTAAAGTCTAATCATTGGAGCTTTTCTGTCACGTGGAAAAGGTATGAAATTGCATTTGCAGGTAGTATAAAATTAACCTATATTTTTTTAGCAAATGAGCTATTACATTGTTTGATAAATGCTATTGATGTTATCTTTGAATAGGTCATCAAGCAATATTGAGTTATCGATCATTTTTTTTTGTTGCAAATGTGAGAAAATAAGAAGATGATATGTTACTATTAGAATGTGAAATGAATATGATAAGCCAACTTTTGAAAGAATTTTCATTTTACATGATTGAATGGATATTCATATTTTCCTCCTTTAATTTGTTGGACTTTGTGTTTTTTATTTTGCCTGGTATAACGATTAAGCTCTATTCTCCTACTGTTTGCTAACTCAACTGCTTTTAGAATTTTGGACAGAAATTACATAAAATTTTGGTACTTTTACTTCATTTATTTTATTTGTGTAAAAGAAAAGGCCAAAGCTAAAAAATGTGTTGTTGGCTACTCAAAAATACCACATTCTGTTAAGTCGAAAGATTTCAGCTGTAGTTGTTGGGGCAAAATGTAAACCTATATTCCACCCGAAAAGGAAAGAACTTTACATCAATTAATTTTGCCTATCCAGAAGTTTGTGACTACTTGCATGTGCATATTAGATGAGGGAATACAGACATGAATATGGTAGGTATTTGATAAAACAAAAACACCCGAACAAACAAGGTAACATTAATGATATAGTAAAAAATAGATTTATATATATTATTCTCC
This sequence comes from Nicotiana tabacum, assembly GCF_000715075.1. NCBI lineage: Eukaryota > Viridiplantae > Streptophyta > Magnoliopsida > Solanales > Solanaceae > Nicotiana > Nicotiana tabacum. Next base: position 193,636,040 of record NC_134087.1, read on the forward strand.
CTATAGAGTACTACATTTACTATTTTACAAAGGAAAATAAGTAGTATATTCATCTTTAAAAAAAAATTTAACCCCAAAAATAATATTTTTTTGTTAAATTAATCATTTTTATGTAGATGAGCAAATAAAGTTGTATTATTAATATGATCATTAAGGGAATAAGTAAGTTGATGGCTCTTTTATAATGAAATATTGCAAAAAATTTCTTTTAATGTTTCTTGTTCACTCTATAGATGTTTGGAGTACCCAGGTTTCGAAGTTTAATCACCACTAAATGTTCTTACAGTTTAATTTAACTGAGAATATACTACTGACAAATATACTTCTGACTCCAATATTATTACTGTAGTGTAGAAACACTTAGTGATGACATAACAGTTGTACGAAGGGATCACGAACACAGATTTCAAACCAAGAAAGGAGAATAAGAAATGATACAGCTCGAGAAGAAACCAAGAGAAAACAAATAACTCTTCAAGAAGACACAGCCTGACAAGAAACGATCAGAGCAAAGACAAGGTAAGTGTTTTTCCGCTATCTAGAGAGATTTACAATGTGATATGCTCATTGAAAATTGGCACATATGCTTACACTTTTTATTTACTTTATTTCACTAGCTTTTTCTTCTACTGATGTGTAAAGGATATGCCTCCATCTCTGATAGAATCCAACACTAAAATATAGTTGTTTCATTACAAGGTCCACAATTGAATACAAGTAACTGTCATCTAATTCCATTATGTGCTAAATACATGCATGATAACGTACTTGAAATGTCATTATTCAAAATTTGTTTATTTAATCCGGCCAAGTGATTCCATCTTTACTACTCAGAGATCTATTTTGTTTTAAGTTATTACCATATAGGCCTAATAAGTATATCTTTTTCCTTTGCGAACAGGTCAAGTCTATCACAAGTTTATCTTCCCAAAACTATTTGACAAACTTTTTGCACACATGAAATATTGAAGAGGGGTTCCTTTGCGAGCAGGTCAAGTCTATCACGAGTTTATCTTCCCAAAACTATTTGACAAACTTTTTGCACACATGAAATATTGAAGAGGGGTTCCTTTGCGAGCAGGTCAAGTCTATCACGAGTTTATCTTTGCCCAGGTTTGTCATTTATGGCAAAAGGACTTTCTAACTGTATGAGAAAAGATTGCTTAACAGATGCAACCCTTGCATCAGGCACTGGCGACTATCCTCTGACAACTATCCTGAAGAAAACATTCTGAATACATTAGAACTAAGTGACCGGGTTGGTCCCAATACCGGGTATATAAGCAGTGACTTCAAATCCAGAGGTATGCAGGGTTGTTCATATTTCCCCATTTGCTAATAGATTATCAATGCATCTTCCATATCATCTTCAGTTCCTGAGATGCTTTTCCAATTATGAAGCTTTGAGGTTCTCCTTGGCCATATCGACACTTGCAAAGAAGTTAGTCAAGCGCATGATTGAGAGGAGCTCTAACTCTGTTGGAATTTCTATCCACCTTCGCTTTGAGGAGGTACAATCTCTCTTCTTAGTTCTGCTTGCAAAGGATTTTCTGGAAGTCCATTGACACTGTTGATCTACAATCTAATGATGCAAACTCCAACTTACATGTGAAGGACATGATAGCCTTTTCATGTTGTATTTATGATGGAGGAGTGGTTGAAAAGTCACAAATGGATGTGGTACGTGAGAAGGGATGGAGGAAGAAGTTCAAACAAAAATATCGTGTTATTGCACCTGCTGTCAACCGCATAAATGGAAAATGTCCTATGACCCCTGTAGAGGTTAGAATTTATTTTTATCTGTTTCCCTTCAAATAAAATTGGGCTTCCTATCAGGAGAAAGAAAATGGATGTATCAGTATTACACTACCTAAGTGACATCCTGATCTAACTGTTTTATTTCTCCTCAGGGGAAAAGCTAAATTTTATAGGCTGAATGCAGCTCTTACGTCTTTAGTGGTAAAAGCGAAAATATTACACCAACTTGCTGTATTTCAGCTTTGAACACCAGCCAATTCTCAATTAGAAATACATTGTATAATTGACAAGCTTCCAGAGTAGATCTGGAAGAAATTATTTGTTATACTTGGAGCGTCTACTACAAATTGCTACAAGTCAAAATTGCATTTTAGAAACAGCGAAATGTTAGAGGCTGACATTTCATCTTAGTGCACTCTTTTGCTGAATGTATCTTTTAGGAGGCCTAGGTCTCTATGAGGTTTGATGGGACACATGCCAATGTTGACCTTCCGAGGAGTCAACAAATTGTGAATCATATTTAGTTTCTCTGCCTCAAACACTATGTGTTTCTTCGCAATGATCTTTCTTGATGAATAAAGGCTGGGGTTAGGATAGATACAGGGAGTAAATGTATCTTTCTCTCCTTTTTTTTGGTATTTTTCTAACTACTCTGGTAATCGAAAGAGGTGAATATATTATTGGTATAACTTGTAGAAGCTTTATGTCTAGGAGAACAGCTTGTAGAAGTTTAGGCTGTCAAAACCTATTCGAAGTGGAAATGGATGGTCTATATTATATATGATTAACTCCCTTTTTTTGGTTTATTGGCCTCAAAAAATGACTTCTATTTCCTGCTATTATTGCAGTCATAATCTACCATATGGTAGTCGTATATATAAATGAGGATGTGAGTTCAAAAGGGCATTAATATATGATTTTTTTGTTTCTAAGATAATCTTACAGATGAATGCATCTCACAAGTTTATTCACAGCTCTCTTAATTGTTAATAATTATTGCACATAGTTTTTGTGGGTGTTAGATATCCCTGAGTTTATTTGAGCAGATTGTACACTCTTATGTGAATCATTAACACGCTTAATTCATCTTCATAGCAGAGTAGAAGACGCTCAGCTGACTGACAAATTACTAGAGGCCATTTTAGTGCGTGCAACAGTACCAACATGAAAAGCTGGATGGATAGGTGAAGACAGTGCGCATGTTGCTAAATACTGTTAGAATCACATTTATGTATGTAGTTATGACAGTTAAATACAATCTCTCTTTAGCCTATAGTACTTACAAAACCTTTAGGTATACAAAAACCTTTTCCATAACATGTTTCTTTTCGATGGTCCATGATAGATTTAAGTACCTATATAGCTTTATTAACAAAAATACTAAATAGTCGTTCGGCCCGGGCATAGCCCGGGCATACCCTCACTAGTACTATTATAGAAACAGCTAGCGAGAGGAGCTTGGGGTCGTAGGGGTAGTTTGGGAATTTCAAATATTTTAGCTTTCTACACACGTGTTACCTTCGATTTCGGTTCATACTGCTGTTTCTTCGGATTTTCATACCTTTCTCAGTTCCTCTTCAAGTTATCTTTGTCTCTTCTGGTCTTTCCTCTTGCGGCTCTGAAACTTTTATCAGGTTAGTTATGTTTTGCTGGATTTTCTTTTCCTTCACTTCAACTTCTGTGTATTTCCTCGAGAATAAGGGCAAAATTTTACAATGAATCAAATTTACTACTTGATTTTTATTACTGTCTTCAGATTTAATTTCTTGGTTCGCTTGGGTGAAGAATAATCTGGTAATTTTGATTTTGGGTAATTTTGATGGCATTCTATTTTCATCTCTCTGTAATTTGTTTTGCTTCTTCAAGTTTGCCCACAAGTTTAATTGGTACAAATCCTTGATAAGTCTCACTTTCCTTAAATCATCCAAAGTTTTGCCCTCTCTTGAATCTTCTTATTTTTTCTTCAACTTGTTCCTGAAAAAAATTTAAAGAAAGGAATTTCAGAAGACATGATGTTATAGTTGTGACAATTTAAAAGTATACAATAAAGGAAACACAATAAAGGAAAACGGAGCAAAAGTGCAATGCACCTGTTGAGACCTTTGTTACTATAATTGTGAGAATGAAGGAAAAGAGTAAACAAGAAGCCGGTATATGGATGGTCTGAAGTGGTCGATGTAGTGAACTGCGACCCCTTTATGTTCATACAGAACATCGTATCTACTTCTCAACTTTCTTTTCCCCTAAATATTAGTACATACTTTCAATTACAAATATTGTTAGTATCTTAAGTCAAACCGCATTGATAAAATCATATGAAAATGAACAAGTAAACTTAAGAATTAATTGGTTTCTGCTGCTTTGCTTTTACTTTTCACTTGACTTTGTTTCTCCTCTCAATTATATTCGTTATTTGTCTTGTTATCCTCTTTGTTCTCAGAATATGCTTGTAGACTAATGAATTAACAAAGAGAGTTGTATATTAAATCAGTTTGCTCTCTTTTGTATTTCTATCCTTTAAGTCTATGTTCTTTTTGTGTATTTAAGCGTTACTTTTTTGTTCTTGAGATTGTCTCATCAGTTTTTTTCTTCTTCTATGTACCTACTACACATTAATTGGTTGTTACATCTTGCTATCCAAACAATATTTCAGTTTCTTTTGTTCTGGATAGTTCTCATCCGTGAAGCAATCAAATGGATACTTTACACTGACATCTTTTCTTGGATAATAAGTAACAACGTCTACTTCCCAAGTAATAATAATGGTTTCCACTAACTAAGCCTATTCTTGGTCTTACTTATGTCAGAACATGTACTTGGTGGAAGTATATCACTCATTTTAACACAGCTGTTAGGTGCTCATTCATGAACTAATCTTCTCTTTTGTTGACAAAAGCAAGCAATTTAAAATCTACTTCAAACTGTAGCTCAGTTTTAGTTAAGATTTCTTCTTTTATGTGTCTCAGACTTTGGAACAGCTAAGCTAGCTTCTCATGGGTACAGGAGAACAGCTTGCAGAAGTTTAGGCTGGCAAAACCTGTTCTTTCCATTGGTGGAATCCTACAAGTGGAGCTCTTACGCAGAGTTCAAAGACAAGAAATGGATGGTCTATATTATATATGGCTAACTCCCTCTTTTGGTTTATTGGCCTCGAAAAATGACTTATATTTCCTGCTATTAATGCAGTCATAGTCTACCATATGGTAGTCGTATATATAAATGAGGATGTGAGTTCAAAAGAGCATTAATATATTATTTTTGTGTTTCTAAGATAATCTTACAGATACATCTCACAAGTTTATCCACGGCTCTCTAAGTTGCATGTAGTTTTTGTGGGTGTTGGATATCATTGAGTTTATTTGAGCAGATTATACACTCTTATGTGAATCATTAACACGCTTAATTCATCTTCATAGCAGAGTAGAAGACGCTCAGCTGACTGACAAACTACTAGAGGCCACTTCAGTGCCTGCAACAGTTGGATAATACGAAACAAAAGTAAATTAAAATTTAAGTATTTTAAGTGGGTTATGGTAATCTCATCAGGGGGTAGCAATATGCTCGATCTCCTAACCATGCTTTTTCTCTCTTTCTCCTTCTGCAGAGAAATCATTTTTGGTGCACTGCAAGAAGCGTATGCTCATGAAGTTGGAGGAGAAATTCAAGAAGGAAAAAAGAGTGCTGGATGGATAGGTGAAGACAATGAGCATGTTGCTAAATACTGTTAAAATCACATTTTTGTATGTAGTTATAACTGTTAAATACAATCTCCCTTTAGCCTGTAGTACTTTGCTTTATAAAGCATCCTAACAAAACCTTCAAGTATACAAAAACATATTCCATAACATGTTTTTTTATGCCCCAGCATAGATTTAAGTACCTATATAGCTCTAAATAGTCGTTGGGCCCGGGCATAGCCCGGCGTACCCTCACTAGTAGATATCGGTAGTAATAAGTGAGTACAGTTTTTGGACGGAATTTCGACGGAGAGAGAGAGATCAGCACGTGATAGGTTGCAATTGCATAGACCGTAGCCAGTAGGTTCTAGTAGATGATATGGATAGATTCCTAGCACTAATGTTAATATATTTGGGATATTTGTATCTTTTTTTATACTTTGTTATCAGTATTATCGAGATTAGAAAAATAACTCTAATCTCTCTACCCTAGGGTAGGGGTAAGGTCTGCGTATATACTATCCTCCCCAGACCCCACTAAGTGGGATTATATTGGGTTGTTGTTGTTGCTGTTGTAAAAATAACTCTAATATAAAATTTGGATTTTTTGTGTGCAAATTTTCCAAGAAAACTCATAGCCGCTATCTTTCTGGCAAGCATTGGGTAACCTGCTCACTGTGCAATAGCTCGCAAATCACACATGAGATATAAACTGCGCTAGCAAACCCGGTGCGACCAACTCTAACTGAGAAGACTGCTGGTGAGGGGAAAATAATTCTGATATAAGATTTGGTATTATTTATATATGTTTGGTTGATATTTTGTAGGTACGAGGAATATAGCTTATTGACTAGAACCGTTAATTTGGCATTGGTTTGCGCGGCCGACCTAGTCTAGTCCTTCATGATAAGGTTGGACTAAGAATTTTTGAGCCTATTTAGATTGAGACATTTTAGTTAGGTTCAAGTAAGTTCGTTGGCCCTTGAGGCTTGATTTGAATGAAAGGATGTAAGGAACTAAAAGTAACTAGAACAGGAGCTCAAACTCTACTTACAACACATTGAGGTCCATTTGAGGAGCTTGTTCTAACTTTTAATGGATAGAGGGTCTACATTTGCATCTATACCCGCTTTTTGGGTCACGTTTTAACTTGTGCCCGCTTTGCAAAAAAAATTACAAGCGTACCCACTTTTTCGCGTAACTTCAGCATACGGGGCTAAAGTAGCAAAGGCAATCACGCAAAACTTCAGCATTCTAGTAGACGGGCCTAAAGTAAACCAAGTGTACTGAAGTTTTTGTTTGTAATTGCTGAACTTAAGCATAGTAGCTGAAGTTTTGTTCTCTATTTGTTGAAGTTTTTGTTTGTAATAGCTGAACTTAAGCATAGTAGTTGAAGTTTTGTTCTCTATTTGCTGAAATTTTTATTTGTAACTGCTGAACTTAAGCATAGTAGCTGAAGTTTTATTCTCTATTTGCTGAAGTTTTTGTTTGTAATTGCACTAAATAAGATAAAGTTTTTTGTTCTGGATTCATTAGTTTTGTCATTAAGCTTTTTCAAAAACTTCAGCACTAAATAAGCTGAAGCTTTTTTGTCCTGGATTCACTAGTTTTGTCATAAAGCTTTTTCAAAAACTTCAGCACTAAATAAGCTGAAGCTTTTTTGTCCTGGGAAGATGCTGAAGTTATTTAGTTCATTTGTAAAAATTTCAGTACTATATAAGCTGAAATTTTTGAAAAAACTTTCTAACATACTAGATAAATAATCAGATTGTCAACAGTATCTAAATCATAAATTTTGAAAACAATGAACGTGAAAAGAACAGAATTATCATGAAAAGAATCACTAAGTGTGACCTTAAACTTCACGTACGTGGAAATATTCACAAATTATTGTCTACTAACTTACGTAATTATTTATAATTTATTTTTAAATAATCTGATAAACATACTTATGGCAATAATCCCGTGAACTGATGTTTCATAGCAGCAGAAGAAAGAAGAAGAAAGAATAAGAAGAAGAAGAAGAAAGAAGAAGAAGAAGAAGAAAAAGAAGAAGCAACAGAAGAAGAAGAAGAAGAAGAAGAAGAAGAAGAAGAAGAAGGAAGAAGAAGAAAATGAATAAGGAGAAGGAGGAGCAAAAAAGGGGTTGAAGTTGTTTAAAAAGTGAGTATAAGTTAAAACTTTTTAAAAAAATGGGTATAGGTTAAATGGGGGCGACCAAATAGGGCGCCCCTCTACTTCTTTGAGATTAGACGGGATACTTACTGGGTACATATTGTTTATGTACTCATACTACACTTCTGTACTTAATTGTACATGATCTGAGGCAGGTACATCTGGTTACCAGTCCGGTGCGCGCCCCTAAGTTAGTGACTGAGACTTCCACAGTGAGCTGATTTCCTTCCTATGCCGTTCAGCAGCCGAATGGAGTCTTTCTTTACTTTTGTTGTTTTTTCTATCCCATACAGTAGGATAGAGATATCCTTTTGTATATTCTACTAGATGCCCATACTTGTGACACCAGGTCTTGGCACACACATTGGTAGACTTATATTTTTGGGTTGTATAACTATGTCATTTACATTATTGATTGCTTCTGGCTTAAAATCCAAATTGGAGTATTTATTTCACTTATTTTTGATAAAAGTGACATAAGAATTTAGTAATGTTTCCGCGTTGGCTTGCCTGGCTATGGTGTTGGGCGCCTTCATGACCTATTATGCAAATGGGTCGTGACACACTTGTCTCATAAAGTTCTCCCCCTAAACACGACTCTCAAACACTATAGCTACATTGTGGATGCTGCTGAATTAGAAGGAAGGATCCTCAATTTATAGAAGTCCAAACATTTTCCTACAAGAAAAAGGACTAGCCAAGTATATGAGAATTATAATTTCCTTCTATAAAAAGGAAAATCCAATTAAGGTAATTATATTTCCCTTTCCTTCAACAAATAGGAAAACCAAATATGGTATGGAAATTATGGCAAACACCTAACAATTCTCCCCTTGGCCAGAATTTTCTGATAAAATAAACTTGATCCACCTTCTTCACATGGCCTTCAACAGGTCGCATCTCTAAATCTCCACCACAAAGTTTGTCTCAAACGACCACCCTTGACAAAGATAAAAAGCAGCCTTTAGTGCCTTAGCTCTTTTTATCCTTGTTTCCAGAAATCCAAACAAGCCAACCTTCAAATTATGGACAAACAGGTTCATTTCTTTCTGCTTGTCTGGCTTGTTTAGACCTCTGGCATTCCAAAAGCCTATGCTATCCATTTGGGTTGGGGTTTCCCCCACCCTTCCCTAGTTTAGGACCCCTATCAGCTTTACCTTCCCCAGGGCAGGGAGGCTTAGCTATCCCAGTGTTGTTATTACTTTGATCCCCTAGTGCAGCAAATGAGTTTCTAGTGTCACTTTGTGGTTCCCTTATTACTATTCCTCTTCTTTCGAACCCCCTCCTGTAGTAGTATTTGTCTTGCCTTAGTTTTACTACCTGCTTCCCTGCTCTTTGTTGGAATTTTTCCTCTATGATTTCTTTCCCTTCTGCCTGCTTGTTGTTTACTGTTTGTTCTCCATTTGTTTTCTTGGATTCACCATCCTTTACTTCTTCTCCTTGTTCCTCTGCCGTGCTGTTTTGCTCCTCTTTTATCTGCTTCCTGCATTCCTTCAATTCATGTCCATAGTTTTTGCATTTTGTACACAGTACTGGTTTCCACTCAAATTCAATTTCTTGTTCTACAATCTGTCCATGTTCATTTTCAAACATCACTGTATCAAGGAATTCCATATTGATTGGCACTTCCACTAATACTCTAGCATAGGTCATTCTTTCCTTCATGGTAGTTGCCTTGTCTGATTTCAGCGGGTTTCCAACCATTCCAGCTATTTTGGCTAGAGCTTGTTTTCCCCAGTACATCACATTTAGCCCAGGAGTCTGATCCACACTGGTATGTTGTCCATGATTTTCTTTTTCAGTTCAATATCCTGCTGCCATGGCTTAACAATGACTGGCTTTCTATCGAACATCTAGACTCCTTCCTCAACCACTTTCATTCTACTCTCAACTGTGTGGAATCTGACTAGGAACACACCTCGTTGAACTTGTGCTACTAGGTCAAGTCCCAATTTCCCCCAAATTCTGTTAAAATAACCTTCCATTACACTTTGCGGTGGGTTTGAACCCAACACATAACATACCACTCCAGTTTTCCAGAATTCAACTTCTTCATGAATGTCTTCTGTTGTAATTTTAACATTACTGTGTTTTGGTGATTCTCTCTTTAGATCTTCTCCTTCTTCCAATGGAACAGTAGCTACAATTCTGCTCCATGTTTTCTTCTCTTGTGTTTGTGTCTCTTTTACTCTTCTTTCTTCCTCCCCCTTATCCGCCCAGGATTGGCTGTGTGACGACCCAAAGGGGTCATCACCGTAATTCTTCCTTGTTCCTTGCTTCCGAAGCCTTGAAAACCTCTTATTTTGTTGCCTCGATTTGCATGCGTAGTCCGGGCGCGAAGCCGAAAAGTTTTTATGTGGAAATATATGAATTTTGTGTTAAAAACTATGAATTTTGATAATAATATTGATATAGCTGACTTTTGTCAATATTTTGGGTAAACGGACCCGGACCCATGATATGACGGTCCCGGAGGATCCGTAGGAAAATATGGGACTCGGGCGTATTCCCGGAATCGAAATCCGAGGTCCCAGGCCCGAGAAAAAAATTTTCCGTGAAATTATTTTCTGAAAATGTTTAAGGGAAATGAAAATGAAATTTGATCAAAAAGTAATGGTATCAGGCTCGTATTTTGGTTCTGACGCCCGGTACAGGTCATATATGGTTTAAGCGCTTTCTGTAAAATTTGGTCGAAATCGTATGTCATTGGACGTGTTTCGGACTAAAAATGGAAAATTTGGAAGTTATGAACCTTGAAATGAAAATTATGAGTTTTGAGGGTTGATTCTTTGATTTTGATGTTATTTTAGCGATTTGATCGCTCGAGCAAGTTCGTAGGATGATATTGAGATAGTATGTGTGTTTGGTTGGGAGCCCCGAGGGCTCGGGAGTGATTTCGGGGGTGGTTCGAAGTGTTTTTGGACTTAGAATGCATCGGAAATTCTGCAATTCTTGCACAGACCCATTGGCCTACGCGAATGCATAGGAGCTTCGCGTTCGCGTAGCTTTAGTTGACCGTGGCAAATTCTCTTCTACGCATTCGCAGCCAGCTTTCGCGAATGCTATGCCTTGCACTCCCCTCCTTCGCGTTCGCGTGTCTACCACACGTTCGCATAGAACGACCCAGGCCCCCAGAAAACTTAACCCTCTGCGTTCGCGTTGCAGCATCGCGAACGCGATGCCCGTCTGTTCCCAACTCAATGCGAACGCAACCTACTATTGCGAACGCGATGAATGTTTTTCTCTAGTGATTTTAAAAGCCTAAAACAGTGTTCATTACGGGTTTATTCCCACTTTTTCACACAAACTCCTCCCTTAAACCCTCCATAGACGAAATTCAAGCTCTCCTTCCTCCATAACTCTTTGGGTAAGTAATCTTAACATCATTCCCTCATTATTTCTTCATCTAATCACTAAAATCATAGCCTAAAAACATGAAATCAAAGTAGAAATTAGGGCTTTTGAGTAGAGTTAGGTTTTTGGGAATTTTGGGCGATTCAACCTCAATTTGGGGTCAAATCTTTAAACAAATTATATATTTGAACTCGTGGTGTTATGGGTGATTGGAATTTGGTCCAAGCCTCGAGTTTGGACCATGTGGGCCCGGTGTCGGATTTTGGTAATTTTGGAAGAATGTTAGGAAATTCATTTCTAAGCTATGGAATTGTGTCCTTGGGTTATTATTGATAATATTGAACCTAATTATGCCTAGATATCATTGTTTCGGAGTTGGATTCTAAAGAGAAGGCGACTTTAGAGCATTGATTGCTATTTTCGGACCGAGGTAAGTGTTTGATCTAACTTTGGCTTGAGGGAATAGGATTAGAGTGTTTGATTGCTATTTGCTAAATGATCGAGTACGGTGTATAGGCATGGTGACAAGTATCTATACACCGGTGTCTAGCATGACCGTGAGTCGTAAATGATTTTAATTCGAAAGAGATGATACAACTGTTTTGTTAAATTGATAATTTCCATGTAAAGTGTTGGATAAGAACGAAATGAACTGAAAAAGTTTGTGAAATAATAATTCCCTTGCCGGGATGAGTAGACTGTTACTATTGAATTCTCCCTCGCCGGGATGTATGGGCTATTAGTTGTACCCTTGCCGGGTTTAACTGTTATATTGTTGTTCTTCCCTAATGGGACCTCCTTTGGAGAGATTATTAGAGTTATTCACTTATAATATGAGATCATGTGGCACATCGACCACAACTTATATTGATTATTGTTATTGGCCTGAGATGCCAGTGACATTGTGCACAGAGGAAACGGGAGCGAGTGGTACGCCTACTATGTAATATATGAAACGGGATCATGTGGCGCGCCGTCTACTTATATACTACACCAAGGGATCATGTGGCGTGCCGTCCACTTATGATATACATTATGGGATCGTGTGGCGCGCCGTCCACTGTAAACATATGTATTATGAAACCCGGAGTAGATCTGTTGTTGTTTCTAATGTTCCATTTTTCATCTAGTACTCCCCGATAACATGTCCCCTCCCAGTTTTACTTTGTATTATTTTGTTATTGTTTTTCTCGCACTTGTATGTTATAATTGCACAGGTTATAAGTGGTAGTCCGGTCTAGCCTCGTCACTACCTCGCCGGGGTTAGGCCAGGCACTTACCATCACATGGGGTCGGTTGTGCTGATGCTACACTCTGTGCATTTATTTTGCACATATCAGGACGTAGCTTACGGACCGCAACAGTAGATTGGGAGCGTGCCTTCAGTCCAGAGACTTCTAGGTAGTTTGCTGACGTGCGCGGGCCCTGAGTCTCTTCTATTTCTTTTCTGTTTGTTTTCATTGTATCGAAACAGACTTCTTATGTATTTTCTTTCAGACTCCTGTTTGTAGTATTTCATAGTAGTCTGTGAGCATTATGACACTAAATCTTGGGTAGAGGATGATGTTAACTTTTTCGTATTTCTTTCGGTTAATATTAAATTGAGACTTCCACTTTAATTTACTGTTTTTATTATTATCTTGTTCATTAAAAGTTGAAAATGTATGTTTAAGTTGGCTTTCCTAGCTCCGACAGTAGGCGCCATCACGACTCCCAATGGTAGGAAATCCGGGTCGTGACAAGTTGGTATTAGAGCACTAGGTTACTTGGGTCTCGGACAAGCTCGGTAGAGTCTGAGGGATCGGTACGGAGACGTCTGTATTTATCCCCCAAAGGCTACAGAGTTAGGAAAATTTCACTTTGTTTATTCTTGTCATGCAATTTTGTTTCTCAAATATTGATTGTCGTCCTACTATGTTCTTTCGCAGATGGCGAGAACTCGTGCGTCTTCTTCTACTGCGTAGCAGCCCGAGCCCCAGTAGCAGCTCCCGCAAGGGGCAGAGGCTGAGGCCGTGCTAGAGGCCGTGGTAGGGGCAGAGCTCAGCCCCAGGCAGCAGTTCCAGAGGTGGAGCCTCATATTGATTATGATGATGAGGTTCCAGCCCCAGCAGCTCCAGTGGGCCCAGTTCAGGTCCCAAGAGGGGTTATGTTTCCCCCAGATCTCCAGGATGCTCTAGTCCGACTGGCAGGCTTTATGGACAGTGTCACTAGAGCGGGTTTTGCTGCCAGTAGCACCAGTCACTTCTCAGGCTGGAGAAGGGGTTTAGACTCCTGCTACGCATACTCCGGAGCAGGTAGCTCCCCGGACTCAGGTTCTAGTGGTTCAGCCCGTAGTGGAAGCTTAGACAGGTATGACAGCTCAGGCCGGTGATGGAGTGGCCATGTCTTCGGATGCGTTGTGGAGACTTGATCGGTTCTCTAAGCTTTTCACCACCACTTTTAGTGATGCTTCATCGGAGGATCCCCAGGATTTTCTATTCAGTTGTCATGAGATCCTCCGGACTATGGGTATAGTGGAGACCAACGGGGTCGATTTTTGCATCTTCAGACTTGCAGGATCCGTCAAGACTTGGTAGAGAGATTTCTGTTTAGCCAGGCCAGTAGGGTCGCCATCATTGACCTGGGATCAGTTTTCCGAGCTATTTCTGGGGAAGTTTCTCCCAGTTACTCAGAGGTATGTCCTTCTCAGGCAGTTTGAGCGTCTCCAGCAGGGCTCTATATCAGTTACGTAGTATGAGACTCGGTTTATTGATCTTGCACGCCATGCTATTGTGATACTCCCCATCGAGAGAGAGAGGGTGCGGAGGTTTGTAGATGGGTTGGTTCAGCCGATCCGTGTTCAGATGGTCATGAGTGCCGGGAGTGAGATTACATTTCAGGAGGCGGCAGATGGCGCCCGCCGGATAGAGATGGCACTTTCTCAGGGAGGTGGTCAAGGGTCTGATTAGAGGCCTCGTCATTTTGGTAGATTCAATGGTACCTCGTCTGAAGGTAGGGATTCTTATAGTAGAGGCCACCCTCCGAGGCCCTTTCAGTCAGCCCTCCAGGCTTCTCATGGTACTCCAGGCGGTCGTAGTTCTCAGCCACAACATTCTGACCAGCAGCTCTTCAGCTCACCATCAGCTCCTATCAATGCACCACCACTTTGATATTCTCAGCAGCCGAGGGCTTGTTTCACTTGCGGCGACCTGAGGCACATTGCCAAGTATTGCCCTCGAGCTTCTAGAAGTTCTCAGCAGCAGGGTCCTCGCCCCATGATTCAGGCACCAGGTGATCCACAGTCTGCCCAGCCAGCTAGAGGCGGGGGCAGGGATCATAGAGGTGGAGGGAGAGACCGTAGAGGTGGAGCTCGGACCGCCAGAGGCAGGGGTCAGCCAGTAGCCGATCGTCCTAGGGACGCAGTTCAGGGAGGTGGGGCCAAGCCCCGTTGCTATGCCTTGCCAGCCAGGCCAGAGGCCGAGTCATCAGATGCTGTGATTACAGGTACTATTCTGGTCTGTGATAGAGGTGCTTCAATGTTATTTGATCCGGGATCTACGTATTCATATGTGTCGTCCTATTTCGCATCCTATTTGGTTATGCCCAGTAAGGCCTTGGGTATTCCTGTATATGTGTCCACTCCGGTGGGTGATTCTATAGTGGTCGACCGAGTGCATCATTCGTGTGTGGTAGTATTTGAGGGTCTTGAGACCCATGTCGACTTATTTCTCTTAGATATGGTGGACTTCGACATTATCTTGGGGATGGATTGGTTGTCCCTATATCATGCTATTTTGGATTGTCACGCCAAGACTGTGACCTTGGCTTTGCCAAATTTGCCCCGACTTGAGTGGAGAGGGACCCCAGGTCATGCCACCCGCAGTGTTATTTCGTATGTCAAGGCTCGACGTATGGTCGAGAAGGGGTGTCTAGCATATCTGGCGTATGTTCGCGACTCCAGCACAGAGGTTCCATCTATTGACTCTGTTCCTATTGTTCGGGAGTTCCCCGAGGTTTTCCCTTCAGACCTACCGGGTATGCCGCCCGACAGGGATATTGATTTCTGTATTGATCTGGCTCTGGGCACTCAACCTATTTCCATTCCGCTGTATCGCATGGCCCCGACAGAGTTGAAAGAGTTGAAGGAGCAGCTTTAGGACTTGCTTGATAAGGGTTTCACTAGACCCAGTGTATCGCCTTGGGGCGCACCAGTGTTATTTGTAAAGAAAAAGGATGGGTCGATGAGGATGTGCATTGACTACTGGCAGTTGAACAAGGTGACGATAAAGAACAAGTATCCACTGCCGAGGATTGACGATTTATCCGACCAGCTTCAGGGTGCTAGGGTGTTCTCGAAGATAGATTTGAGGTCTGGTTATCATCAGTTGAGGATTAGGGCGTCTAATGTCCCTAAGACAACATTTTGCACTCGGTAGGGGCATTATGAGTTTTTGGTCATGTCATTTGGGTTGACCAATGCCTCGGCAGCATTTATGGAGTTGATGAACCGAGTGTTCAGGCCCTATCTATATTTGTTCGTGATTGTATTCATTAACGACATTTTGATATACTCCCGCAGTCAGGAGGAGCATAAGCAGCACCTCAGAGTGGTTCTTCAGACTCTGAAGGATAGTCAGTTGTATGCCAAGTTCTCAAAGTGCGAGTTTTGGTTGAGTTCAGTTGCATTCATGGGTCATGTCGTATCAGCAGAGGGCATTCAGGTGGACCCGAAGAAGATAGAGGCAGTCAAAAACTGGCCTCGACCAGCTTCAGCTACAGAGATCCGGAGCTTCTTGGGGTTAGCTGGTTACTACCGATGTTTCGTGGAGGGGTTTTCATCCATTGCATCCCCGATGACTAGATTGACCCAGAAGGGTGCCCAGTTCAGGTGGTCAGATGAGTGCGAGGCGAGCTTCCAGAAGCTCAAGACAGCTCTGACTACGGCACCAGTATTGGTTTTGCCCACGGGATCAGGGCCTTACACTATTTATTGTGATGCTTCCTGTATCAGGCTTGGCGCAGTGTTGATGCAGAATGGCAGGGTCATAGCATATGCTTCGAGGAAGTTGAAGATCCACGAGAAGAATTATCCAGTTCATGACCTAGAGTTGACAGCCATTGTTCATGCCTTGAAGATCTGGAGGCATTATTTATATGGTGTGACGTATGAGGTGTACACAGATCACAAGAGCCTTCAGTACTTGTTCAAACAGAAGGAGTTGAATTTGAGGCAGAGGAGGTGGTTGGAGTTGTTGAAAGACTATGATGTTTCTATCTTATACCACCCAGGGAAGGCTAATGTGGTGGCCGATGCATTGAGTAGGAAGTCCGCCAGCATGGTTAGCCTTGCCTATATTCCGGTCAGCCAGAGACCGCTTGCCTTGGATGTTCAGGCCTTGGCCAATCGATTTGTGAGATTGGATATTTCTGAGCCTAGCAGGGTGTTAGCTTGCACGGTTGCTCGTTCGTCGTTGATGGAGCGTATTCGGGAGCGGCAGTTCGATGATCCCCATTTGTGTGTCCTGAGAGACACGGTACAACGAGGAGGTGCCAGGAAAATGACCTTGGGAGATGATGGTGTATTGAGATTGCAGGGGCGAGTTTGTGTGCCTAATGTTGATGGTATTCGGGAGTCGATCTTAGCGGAGGTCCACAGTTCTCGGTATTCTATTCACTCGGGCACCGCGAAGATGTATCAGGATTTGAGGCAGCATTATTGGTGGCACAGAATGAAGAAAGACATTGTTGCATATGTGGCTCGTTGTCTGAATTTCCAGCAGGTTAAGTACAAGCATCAGAGGCCCGGTGGTTTATTTCAGAGGATTGAGCTTCCCGAGTGGAAGTGGGAGAGAATTACCATGGATTTTGTTACTGGACTTCCGATGACTCGGAAGAAGTTTGATGCTATATGGGTTATCGTTGATAGGCTGACTAAGTCAGTGCATTTTATTCCAGTTGCCACCACCTATTCGACCGAGAGATATGCTGAGATTTATATCAGAGAGATCGTTCGCCTTCATTGGGTGCCTATATCTATTATTAAGGACCAGGGTCCGCAATTTACCTCGTATTTCTGGAGAGCGGTACAGCAGGAGTTGGGCACCCAGGTTCAGTTGAGTACAACATTTCATCCCCAGACGGACGGTCAGTCCGAGAGGACTATTCAGATTCTTGAGGATATGCTCCGAGCTTGCGTTATTGAATTTGGAGGCTCATGGGACTAGTTCTTGCCTTTAGCAAAGTTTGCCTACAACAACAACTACCAGTCCAGCATTCAGATGGCTCCGTATGAGGCGTTGTATGGTAGGCGGTGTCGGTCCCCAGTCGGATGGTTTGAGCCGGGAGATGCACGGTTATTGGGTACAGATTTAGTACAGGAGGCCTTGGATAAGATCAAGATCATTCAGGATAGACTTCGGTCAGATCAGTCTAGGCAGAAGAGTTATGCAGATCGCAAGGTTAGGGATGTTGCTTTCATGGTTGGTGAGCGAGTATTGCTCCATGTATCGCCTATGAAGGGCGTGATGAGATTCAGGAAGAAGGGCAAGCTTAGCCCTAGGTTTATTAGCCCATTTGATATTCTCGATCGCGTGGGGAAGGTGGCTTATAGACTTACCTTGTCGCCTAGCTTGTCAGCCGTGCATCTGGTTTTTCATGTATCCATGCTTCGGAGGTATCACGACGATCCCTTCCACGTGTTAGATTTCAGCACTGTCCAATTGGACAAGGATCTGTCATATGAGGAGGAGCCGGTGGCTATTTTAGACCGACAAGTTCGACAGTTGAGGTCGAAGAGTTTTCCTTCAGTGCGTGTTCAGTGGAGAGGTCAGCCTCCTGAGGCATCGACCTGGGAGTCTGAGTCTGATATGCAGAGCCGTTATCCCCATCTATTTCCCGACTCAGGTACTTCTTTTCTTTTGTCCATTCGAGGACGAACGATTGTTTTAGAGGTGGAGGATGTGACGACCCAAAGGGGTCATCACCGCAATTATTCCTTGTTTCGTGCTTCCGAGGCCTTGAAAACCTCTTATTTTGTCGCCTCAATTTGCGTGCACAATCCGGGCGCGAAGCCGGAAAGTTTTTATGTGGAAATATATGAATTTTGTGTTAAAAACTATGAATTTTGATAATAATATTGATATAGTTGACTTTGGTCAATATTTTAGGTAAACGGACCCGTACCCGTGATGTGACGGTCCCGGAGGGTCCGTAGGAAAATATGGGACTCGGGCGTATTCCCGGAATCGAAATCCGAGGTCCCAGGCCCGAGAAAAGAATTTTTCCGTGAAATTGTTTTCTAAAAATGTTTAAGGGAAATGAAAATAAAATTTGATCAAAAAGTAATGGCATCGGGCTCGTATTTTGGCTCCGAAGCCCGGTACAGGTCATATATGTGGTTTAAGCGCTTCCTGTAAAATTTGGTCGAAATCGGACGTCGTTTGACGTGTTTCGGACTAAAAATGAAAAAATTGGAAGTTATGAACTTTGAAATGAAAATTATGAGTTTTGAGGGTTGATTCTTTGATTTTGATGTTATTTTAGCGATTTGATCGCTCGAGCAAGTTCGTAGGATGATATTGAGATAGTGTGTGTATTTGGTTGGGATCCCCGAGGGCTCGGGAGTGATTTCGGGGGTGGTTCGGAGTGTTTTTGGACTTAGAATGCATCAGAAATTCTGCAATTCTTGCACAGACCCATTGGCCTACGCGAACGAATAGGAGATTCGCGTTCGCGTAGTTTTAGTTGACCCTGACAAATTCTCTTCTATGCGTTCGCACCCAGCTTTCGTGAACGCGATGCCTTGCACTCCCCTCCTTCGCGTTCGCGTGTCTACCATGCGTTCGCATAGAACGACCCAGGCCCCCAGAAAACTTAACCCTCCGCGTTCGCGTTGTAGCATCGCGAACGCGACCTACTGTCGCGAACGCGATGAACGTTTTTCTCCAGTGATTTTAAAAGCCTAAAACAGTGTTCATTACGGGATTATTCCCACTTTTTCACACGAGCTCCTCCCTTAAACCCTCCATAGACGAAATTCAAGCTCTCCTTCCTCCATAACTCTTTGGGTAAGTAATCTTAACATCATTCCCTCATTATTTCTTCATCTAATCACTAAAATCATAGCCTAAAAACATGAAATCAAAGTAGAAATTAGGGCTTTTGAGTAGAGTTAGGTTTTTGGGAATTTTGGGCGATTCAACCTCAATTTGGGGTCAAATCTTTAAACAAATTATATATTTGAACTCGTGGTGTTATGGGTGATTGGAATTTGGTCCAAGCCTCGAGTTTGGACCATGTGGGCCCGGTGTCGGATTTTGGTAATTTTGGAAGAATGTTAGGAAATTCATTTCTAAGCTATGGAATTGTGTCCTTGGGTTATTATTGGTAATATTGAACCTAATTATGCCTAGATATCATTGTTTCGGAGTTGGATTCTAAAGAGAAGGCGACTTTAGAGCATTGATTGCTATTTTCGGACCGAGGTAAGTGTTTGATCTAACTTTGGCTTGAGGGAATAGGATTAGAGTGTTTGATTTCTATTTGCTAAATGATTGAGTACGGTGTATAGGCATGGTGACAAGTATCTATACACCGGTGTCTAGCATGACCGTGAGTCGTAAATGATTTTAATTCGAAAGAGATGATACAACTGTCTTGTTAAATTGATAATTTCCATGTAAAGTGTTGGATAAGAACGAAATGAACTGAAAGAGTTTGTGAAATAATAATTCCCTTGCCGGGACGAGTAAACTGTTACTATTGAATTCTCCCTCGCCGGGATGTATGGGCTGTTAGTTGTACCCTTGCCGGGTTTAACTGTTATATTGTTGTTCTTCCTTAATGGGACCTCCTTTGGAGAGATTATTAGAGTTATTCACTTATAATATGATATCGTGTGGCACGCCGACCACAACTTATATTGATTATTGTTATTGGCCTGAGATGCCGGTGATATTGTGCACAGAGGAAACGGGAGCGAGTGGTATGCCTACCACGTAATATATGAAACGGGATCGTGTGGCGCGCCGTCCACTTATGATATACATTATGGGATCGCGTGGCACGCCGTCCACTGTAAACATATGTATTATGAAACCCGGAGTAGATCTGTTGTTGTTTCTAATGTTCCATTTTTCATCTAGTACTCCTCGATAACATGTCCCCTCCCAGTTTTACTTTGTATTATTTTGTTATTGTTTTTCTCGCACTTGTATGTTATAATTGCACAGGTTATATGTGGTAGGTCCGGTCTAGCCTCGTCACTACCTCGCCGGGGTTAGGCCAGGCACTTACCAGCATATGGGGTCGGTTGTGCTGATGCTACACTCTGTGCATTTATTTTACACAGATCAGGACGCAACTTACGGACCGCAGCAGTAGATTGGGAGCATGCCTTCAGTCCAGAGACTTCTAGGTAGTTTGCTGACGTGCGCAGGCCCTGAGTCTCTTCTATTTCATTTCTGTTTGTTTTCATTGTACCAAAACAGACTTCTTATGTATTTTCTTTCAGACTCCTGTTTGTAGTATTTCATAGTAGTCTGTGAGCATTATGATACTAAATCTTGGGTAAAGGATGATGTTAACTTTTCCGTATTTCTTTCGGTTAATATTAAATTGAGACTTCCACTTTAATTTACTGTTTTTATTATTATCTTGTTGATTAAAAGTTGAAAATGTATGTTTAAGTTGGCTTGCCTAGCTTCGACAGTAGGCGCCATAACGACTCCCGATGGTGGGAAATCCGGGTCGTGACAGGCTGCTAGTTCCAGTCCCTTGCATGTTTCCGATCTGTGTTTTAGCCGGAGTAACTACCGGTGTGCTCTCAATTTCTCGCTCCATCTCAAATGGTACTATGCCTGTAATTGCGTTAATATTTTTCTGTTTTTTCGAGTCCCCAGTTCTAGGGATACCTTTTCCTCCATGATTTTGAGTAGAATTAGTCATCTGATTGCTTTGCCCTCCCCTTCTTGCCTTCGATTTCCTTCCCATTTTCAGCTTTCGCTGAAAGGAAATGTCATTCTAGAGAGAGAAAGTTTTCTTTATAAAAGTACTTCATTCAATCGTATCTATTCCCCTTCCTTATTTATGACAGGTTCGTGCATCTTCCCTTCTTAACGGCTTTTATTCATTCCGCTCATGTTTTTTCTTTTACAGCTATCAAGTCCGGTTCTTTTCTGAATGTAACCCCGAGGGTGTTCCTCCCGTGCCTTTTTCGCATTCTTTAATTCGTCTAATTAAGAACGCTACTTGTCGCGATATTGATGATCCACATACCATGCCCTGTCACCTTGATAATAGTTCATATGTCATACCTTTTTTCTACTAATACAACTAAAAGGTTGTCTTGGAAATGCGATATTCCTATGGGTATGGCCTCTTTCGTCTTGATATAGAATAGGGAAAGAAAATCAATAGACGAGACCAATTGGGACCAAACCTTTCTATCTTCTTCTTTATCTTTTGTTCCCGCCTGCCGAGGACCTATGTTTCAATAACGATGAAGGTTAACTGTAACAAGTTATTGATCTATTTTAAGGTTTATATGCTATTGAAATTATTATATAAAAATATATTTTCTTGTACGTTAAATACTTATCATGATAACGAAAAATTATCATACTCAATTACTGTATAGAAATTAACTCTTATGAATCATGGGCGGAGAACAAGGCATAGTTAATTAGGTCAAGGGTGTGCTTGCCATTTATATCAACAAGAAGAATTAGTCAATTACTTGAAACCACATGTTTCTGAATCTTGTGTTTCTATCAAAGTAAATATTTCAAGTTATTATATTTTTAATCTTTTCTTTTTCAAAATTCTTTTTGGAGTATGGCCCAGTTACGGATGTTCCAGGAAAGGGAGAAATTTAAAAATAGCCAGAAGGTCGTTGAAAAATAGCCAAGTTTCAAATGTCATCGAAATTTAGTCACTTTTTATGTAAAGATAAATTTGAGCGAAAACACTGTTCAAAATTCGGAAAATACGCCCGTAAATTTTACGGGAGTTCCAACATAAGCATGCTTGAACTCCCGCAAATTTTACGGAAGTTCAAGGATAACTATGCTGGAACTCCCGCAAATTTTACGGGAGTTCAAGCATAATTATGCTGCAACTCCCGCAAATTTTACGAGAGTTCCAGCAAGTATAATTGTACGGGAGTTCCAGCAAGTATAAGTCCTCGTGGGATCGACATCTGATTTTTAGTCACTTTATTACTTGACGATCGCGTATACTTGCGTGTGCGTTTAGCCGCAACAAGTTTTTGACGTCGTTGCCGAGGACTTAGAAATTAACTATTTTTCTAGATTAGACTTTTACTTTTATTTTTACAAGTTTATTTCTTCTCTTTTTGTAAATATTTGTAATTTTATAACTATATGACTTTTTTCTTAGTGTATTTCTAGTTCTCTCAACATGACATCTGGGGATGAAATAGTCGGAGATAAGGTTATTGATGAAGACGCTTGGTTGACGGAAGACTTTTATGGCCCGTATTTTTGGGCTTGTCATGACCTGAACTATGGGAGGTCTGACCATGAATATGGGAGTAAAGGTTGGTATTGGAAAGAATAATTCTCGATTAAACGAATATGCAAAACGACGTTGTCTTCTAACAACGTTGGTGAATTATTGGTCTAAGGAGAGAGATGAACTTGCACATAAAATTGATAATTTTGGCTTGACTGTACATAACTTAGATGCAGATTTGAGTGCAAAGGTTGATGCGTGTAACGCCCAACAATTTATTAATGAGTTGTGTGAAGCTGAAAAAAATCTTCTAGACCAAATTGAGGAGCTAAAACGAGAATACCCATCACTAGACCATATTTTTCTTGAGGATGCCAATATTGAGAAGAGTGCTCTAAAGTCATATGAGGGAGTAGATAACATTACTTTAGGAGACTTGAGTGTGTGTAAATATGGGGATGCAAATAGTAGTAAAATTCATGAGTTAGGGCGCATTAAACCTCATTCCAATCATTTTTCCACATTGTGCTTAGATAGTAAGATAGTAATCGAGCCATCTGAGCCTATGGGGGAGTCAAAGAGTGAGGATGAAAGTGCCTATATTCTTGAATTTGTTGTGTCGAAAAGCAAAAATTACATTCCTCATTTAAAGGCCAAGAAGTGCAGAATGAAAAAAATTATTACTTGGGCTGGTTATCATTGTAGCCCCACCACTTGAGCATAGCCGCAGACTGGATGCCATGTTAGGAGTACAATTCATAAGTTCGAGGTGGAGGAAAAAGTGGTTCACGTCGTGCTGCGACGTTAAACTAGGCGCTTGTTGGGAGGCAACCCAGCTTTACTACTTTCTTTTATTTTTTATTTTTTTCTTATTGTATTATTCTTGTAGTGTTGTTTTATTTTGTAGGATTTTGAGCATATGGAGTCAAAGCCAATGGGCATGTGCAAAAGCGAGCAGGTGGTTGAAACTAAGTGTGAGGTACCCGCACAAGGGATCATACCTGGGAGAAGTCTGAGTATCCCGTGAACTGCTAATTCTTTCGGCGTTTGGCCTACCAGGGAGTCTCTTTTACCTTTTTGTTATTCTCAGTGTGCATTGAGGACATTACACAATTTTAAGTGTGGGATGAGGGGACTGTCTGGGTAATTTTCTATGCTATGTTAGCTTAGTTAGAATACTCGTTCTTAGAGTAGTAATTTTTATTTACAAAAACAAAAATGGAAAATAAGAAGACTCTTCCTGATGACGGATCCTTTGGACAATTTTCTTAAGGGAAGTAAGTCCAAAGAAAATACAAAAAAGATTTTTTGTTTTGTTTTAGGTAGTGTAGTAACTCCCCCTTGGTTTTTCTTTGGGCCACAGTTCTTTTCCAAGGGTTTTATTTGAATCGGGTGTAGTTATTTTTTTTTTTGGAGTAGGAGCCATGGTGTTATGCTTTGAATTGAAGCAATATCTCTTGACTTGGTTATGCCTTGAGAATAGTGAGTACTTTGGTTGTGACACTTGGGCTCAATTTTTTACTCTTGTAGAAGTACCTTAAATTTTATTATCTTAACTTTGCTTAACTGCTTTGACTAGAGTGTTTATGAATCCAATCCCGAGTGAGTTATGTGCCATGTGTGTGTAAGGTTTTGCATTATTCAGTGCATTGCATTTGATGTCTAGAACTTGCCCCGTTTGTTTGCAAAGCAAAATAATAGTTTTGTTAAGTCTTGGAAGTGATATAGACGTTTCTTTGTTGAGCCAGATATGTATATGTTACCCGCCTAATTATTATGTATCGTAGTTAACCTCTTTGAGCCTATAATCCTTATTCTTTGGCAACCACATTACAAGCCTTACCCATTTGTTTGAATTAACCATCTATTTGAACCTTTTCACCTCTCATGAACACTTGAATTGTTATGAACTTTGTAAAAGTTAAAGTGTGGGTGGTTGGTTTGGCTTTTGAGTGGAACTAATTGAATAAGGAGAAAAGTGCACTGTTTTGAAAAAGTAAGAGCCACTTGAATTGAGAAAAAAAATAGTTGGATTATTGTGAAAAAAGATAAGTGGTGGTTCTTGATGTAAGTGTGATTAAAGAAGAATGGGGAAATTTACATTGATGTGAAGGTGGAGTTTTGGTTCGACATAAGTATGTGGTTTAAATGTTAAAATGTATGTATTAAAGTGCTTAGGGAGGTGTAGTCACTCTTATATCTAAACGTATCCTACCCGTCCCGTAGCCTACATTATAACCAAATAAAGTCCTAATTGATCCTAGATTGAATGAGCTCGATTAGTGGAGTAGTACACCATGGGAAAGCTTATGGTACATCTTTTGTGGCATATGAATTTTATTTCTGAGAGTGAGTGAATTCTATCAATCTTGAGTTCTTAAGTGTTCTTAAATTTTATTGTGTGGAACTACTCTTTTTTGTTGTGTGAGGGCACTTGATTCGTGAAGGAAAGGTAATGTTAGTGACCTCTATGTTAGAGCAAGTGAGTGAGTTGCGAATAATATGTGGTACTTGTGAGTCAAATTTTGAGGTGAAGATATTACACTTTTGTGCTTAGTCTATTTTAAATATTCTTGGTGTGATGAGTTAGGAGAATTGTATAAAAAGACTGTGTCTATAAAAAGTGTAGTTTGATTGCTCGTGGACGAGCAATGTTTAAGTGTGGGGTGTTGATGATAGGCTATAATTGCGTATTTTAGTTGCTCCAAACTCCATTTGCGCTCCGCAATATATGGTTGGAAAGATAACTCAAAGGGCTACAACTTTCATGTTTTGCAGTTTTCCAAATTCGCAACGGAACAGGATGGAAAATGCGCGTCAATAGCGCGATCGCGCTCAGGTCGCGCTCGTCAGGCAGAACACTGGAACATGCGCGAAGTGTAGCGCGAGCTCGCGCTAGTGAACCCGGGAAAAGTGTCCTTTTTCAAATTGGAGAAGGTATAATTATTTGGGCCCAACCCTACTTGGTATATGTAACTACAAATTTTCGCGTCGAGAAAATTAAATAATCAAGACTGGAAAATTGCGTGACAAATGTAGTATTTGATTTCAATAAATGAAAGTATTACAATCTCTATGGTATTCCTCTGATTCTTCAAGAATGTAAAGTATCTTGATGAGCTTGACTTTGATTTGATTCAAGGGCTTGTAAAGCTTGATCTTGAATCTCCTCCTTGAACTTGAATTTGGGTTTGATCACGAACAAGTAATTTGATCTTGAACGCCTTGGTATTTGATTTAGCTTCTTCTTGATCTTGAACTTGAACTTGAACTTGAACTTGAACTTGTAGCTTGAGTGCTTGAACTTGTAGCTTGTAGAGAAATCTGTGGTGTTTGATCCACGAGCTCTCTGCTTGCTTCTTGTTCTTAATTCTGGTGTCTTCTAGCTTTATGAAGACCTCTATTTATAGTTGTAGGGGGTGATGTGGCTCTGCAATTTGATTGGTCCGTTTGAACGAACCAGTACCACCTTGACATTTGGCATGATTTAATTGCCTCATTTATTTGGCTTGGATTGCCACATCAACTGACACATGGCATGATTTTATTGTCTTATTTATTTGGCTTGGATTGCCACGTCACTTGACACATGACATGATTTCATTGGCTCATTTATTTGTCTTGGGTTGCCACGTCACTTGACATGTGGCATGAGCCTGGGCTTTAAGACGGGCTACTAGCCATTTGGACTTTGGGCTAATTAAATGGACTAACCCAACACATATATATTGAATTTAAATAATAGCCCAACTTACTAGCCACAATATTTATTTGGACTAATATCTTGAATTTAATATGGTCCAAATTATTTTACGGATTTAATTCCGATAAAATTTGAATGCCTACAAAAGACCCCTACTTCAAGGCTTGTTGAAGTATAAACTTGTCAAACTTTAAGAGACAAGTCTTGAAGTACCCATAGAATTTTATTTTATTTTTACTCGGACAAGCCAAGATATGGTATGTTTACAATCAGGTTCAGAAAACAACTGCTTTTGGCCATGTATTAATTCCCATTTCACGGGCTTCAACTAACAACCAGTTTCATCTCAACTAGCAATATATGTTCCGTGGTTGAAAGGAGCAATTGGTACCATTTTCTCATACTTGAATACTATATGTTTTTTACGCTCTATCGATCCTCGAACAAACCGTATGTAATCAATTTTAATACAAGGAATTGATTAAGGATAGGAACGAATCACTTTTAAGTGGTCATGGCCAAAGCATTTACACCACCTAGGACACCAAATTCTTGTAAGACATCCCAACATCACTTCTAGAGTTTATATTCTTAAAAGAGATTACAACTTCCTCTTGAATCTTTAGATATTGAGCTCTTATCTGTTAACACGTGGGATCTTTTAACTCAAGAGGAATTGTTTTTTACTATACAAAGCCTCGCCTTTATTAACGCATTCGACGTGCGCATGACTTCTGATATCTCCTATTTCAATTCGAACTCTATGAGAAAACGAATCCAATTTGATAACTCTTGAAGCTCTTTGTTACCTAACAGAAGTCAACTACTGCTTTATGTATGTGCCTCTTATAAAAGGTGCATGGCGCATGGAATGCAATTTTGTATCAGAACTTGCCTCTGCTTCACAGTTTTTTTTTCTTCTTATTTGTAAGAAAACTGCTCTTTCAGCTCTATCATGAGTCTTGCTAGCTTAATGGGGTGGTGGCTTAGGACATGAGAGTTTGCAAATTCAATGAAGGGAGCATTCTCGTCCCATAATTGTTCCATGTTTTAATGAACTGAAGCCATTGGCTTCTCTTCTACACCTTCGTTCTCAAGTTCCTTTAATGTTTATCTATTTCTTTTATTTTTTGTTTTTGTAGATTCTGCCAAGCTTGATTTCTTGCTTCTCTTACACAGTAAAAGAAAATTTATTCTTGAGAGCTTTGCCGCAGAACTGCTGATCATACTCAAGCCCCTGGCCTTGAAAGTCCGTCCAGCGTTGATTGTCACAAAACTACTTGGAGCGTCCCTCTATCTGACTTGGTCAAATTTGTTGCAGTACTCAGCTTGATTCTGGGGAGGAACACTTGGCATATTTACCTTCGCAACTATGGTTTCAACGAGGAATCACTTGGCATATTCAGCTTTTCAGTCGCATCTTTGGCCGAACACGGCATGACAACAACACTTGGTGCATATACTTTTCTTGAATAAGAGCGTGACATGTCTTCTCCTCGCAGCTTGACAAAGAGTACTACATGATATATTTTTGGTTCTTGAGACTCGGCGAGAAAGAGCCTTGGAGCAAGATAATCCATCCTCGGCAAGCGAGCATGTTGCTCATCTCATCCTTGCAGCTTGGCTAAGACGTACATGAGTTTTTCCACCATACTTTTGGCGAGAAGTATATAGAACAGACTATTCTTGCATCTTGGCGATGTTGTACATTGAGTGTGTCCATTCTAGCTTTGCCGAAAAAGTATATGAATCACTCTCTTCTTGCAACTTGACAAAGAAGTGCATTATACATCCCATGCTTTGCCGTGGAAAGGCTGCAATTTTACGGAGAAGTTCAAGGAGTATCCATTTTGCGGCATGATGAAAGAATACATATGATATTTTTTCCTTCAAATCTTGGCAGAGAAGCACATCAACCATCTCATCTCTTAATCATTTTGGCGTGGAGCAAACCTTTCTTGTTTTTTCTTTTTTTTTGTGGGGCGTACACAGTTTAGGCTCATGCGGTCCAGGAGTGTAGGAACATGCAGTTTAGGCTCGTGAGGAGATTCATGACTTGCAGTTTAGGCTCGTACGTCGAGGTGAAGATTATTATACCGTCCGAGCCAAAGATTTTACTTTGTCTGAGGTGAAGACCATTACACCGTCTGAGCGAAAGATTTTACTGTGTCTGAGGTGAAGACCATACACCGTTTGAGCTGAAGACTGTATTTTATTTGAAGATTTGACTTTACTTTATCTGTGGCATAGACCATTACACCGTCTAAGCCAAGTATTTTTTTTTTTGAAGATTTGATTTTACTTTACCTGAGGTGAAAACCATTACACAGTTTGAGCCAAAGATTATACTTTGTCTAAAGCGAAGACCATTATACCGTCTAAGCTGAAGACTCTATCTTGTTTGAAGATTTAACTTCATTTTATCTGAGGCATAGACCATTACACCATATGGGCCAAAGATTTATTTTATCTTAAGTGAAGACCATTACACCGTCTAAGCTAATGACTTCATCTTGTTTGAAGATTTAACTTCATTTTATCTGAGGCATAGACCATTACACCGTCTAAGCCAGAGATATTACTTTATCTTAGGTAAAGATCATTACACCATATAAGCCAAAGAATTTACTTTTATCTGAGGCGAAAATCATTACACTATATGAGCCAAAGATTTATTTTATCTGAAGCGAAGACCACTACACCGTCTGAGCCAAAGACTTCATTTTATTTGAAGCGAAGACAATCATCCAAGCTGAAGGCTTTACTTTGTCCGAGGCTAAGACTATTACACCATCTAAGCTGAAGACTATACATTGTCCAAGGCAAAGACAACCCTCTAGGCTGAAAACTTTACTTTGTCCGAGGATAATATCGTTACACTGTCTAAGTTGAAGACTATATTTTGTCCAAGACGAAGACCAACAAAGTCCATTATACAGTCTAACTTGAAGATTTTAATTCACCACCAAAAAATTTGACCTTTTGGCGCAAAGGAATGAAAACTCGTCCTCATTTCGAGATACATGAATCAGGGATTGTATGAAGCATAATTTATTTATTTTCAAAAAGCTGACCATCAAGAATATCTCTTCAACTTCAATCTTCACAAGTAACTTTATGATCTCCTTTATATAGATATATTTCTCCTTTTTTTTGCAGGTAGAAGAAGAAATCAATTCCAAAGATACTATTTCAGTAAAGATAACCTCACAGTCGAAGAATCCTTTTTACATTTCAACTTGAAGACATGGCAGACTTGAAGGCTTCTACTTGAAGACTTGACAGATTAGAAGACTTCGACTTGAACACTTAGTGGATTTGAAGACTTTAACTTGATGATTCAACTTGAAGGTTAAAGTATAAGAGTTAAACTTGAAGATGCATCCACTTTGAAGAATTCAACTAGAAGACGTGGCAGATTAGGATAGTTGAAGACTTAGTGGACTAGAAGAATTTAACTCAACTTCAACTTGAAGATTTAGCATGCAAACTTCAAATCAATGATATAGAAAATATGAAGAATTCAACTTGGCGACTTGGCAAACTTGAAGAATTCAGCTAAAAGACATGACGGTCTTGAAAACTTTGCAGCATGCTAAAGACTATAATTGTCTTGAAGATACCAATCTCGGTGAAGAGGATCAAGTTATTCTGCAGTTTATAACGAGTGAGCTTCTTATGTTTTTAACACTTTATGGATTTGATAACTTGACACACTTGAATACTGCAACTTTAAAACCTAGCATGCTTGAATACTTCAAATCGATGATGTAATAGACTTGACAAAATCAACTTGACTTAGAATTGGAGCTTTCAACTTGAATATTTAGACTCTTATTAAAGAAACTACAATCACTCCAACAAGGACCTCAATTTGATATAGAGAACTTGCACCCGCTGAGCCATCAAGATAAGACAGAGAGTTCAACGAAAGAATACATGTACACCCAATTTTCAAGTGTCAATCAAGTGAATCATATTCCATCATACCTCATTTGAAGAATGACTTGGGTAATATGTACTTTTTGAACTCATATGACTGAACTTAGAATGAAACTCTAAGCTGCCTACGTACCTCGGTGAAGAGGATCAAGTCATTCCGTAGTTCGAAATGGGTGAGTTTTTTTTTCTTTTCTTTTTTTGCGTCCTAACTTTTGCCTAGGCCGCCTCTTTCGAGGTTTTCAACCTAGCGAACTTTTTTTTTGATGTCCTAACTTTTGCCTAAGCTGCCTCTTTCGAGGTTTTCAACCTAGCGGACTTTTTTTTGTTGAACCGTGCACAGTTTATACTCTTGCGGGCCAGGAGTAATATGCAGTTTATGCTCGTGCGTCAAGGAGCGTATTTGTTTTCTTCAAGGATAGTATCCCTTCATGAATTTTCCATTGATGGGGCCAATCCACAAACCTTCCGAGTCAACTATCTTGTAAGCGCCACTTGAGTATACCTCTTGTACGATATATGGTCCATCCCACTTAGCAGAGAATTTGCCCCCAGATCGACGAGAGGTAATAATAGGCCTTTTGACCATAAGAACTTGGTCGCCCACTTGGAAAGATCTAAGGCGTACCCTTTTGTTAAAAGATCGAGACAGACGAGCTTGATAACATTCAAGGCTTTGTTGAGCTTCTAGCCTCTTTTTATTAAGAGATTCTAATTCTTCAAGGTGCAACCGAGCATTTTCTTCATCAATGAGTCCTTCTTGAATGGCAAGCCGCAACGATGGGATCTGACGCTCAAGTGGAAGGACTGCTTCAACTCCATAAACAAGCGAATACGGGGTCGCTTGTGTTAGTGTGCGATATGTGGTCCTATATGCCCAAAGAGCTTCTTCCATCCTTTCATGCCAATCTCTCTTAGACTTAGAGACAAACTTTTTCAACAAGTTGCAGAGTGTCTTGTTAAATGCTTAAGCAAGTCCATTGGCAGCAGCATAATACATGGAGGAATTGCGTTGCTTGAAGCCAAAAAGATCACATATTTTATTCATCAACTTGTTATCAAATGGCTTACCATTGTCTGTCAATATATATATCAAGGAATGCCAAAGCGATAGATAATATTAACTCGGATGAAGTTAGCCACATTTTCCTTCTTTACTTCCTTAAGAGAAACAGCTTCAGCCCACTTCGAGAAGTAATCAGTTGCGGCCAAAATGTATAAATGTCCACCAGAAGACTTTGGCAATGGACCAACAACATCTAAACCCCAAGCGTCAAATGGCCAAGAAGCAACAGTTAGGTGTAATATTTCCGGTGGTTGATGTATGAAGTTAGCATGGAATTGGCAAACTTTACACCTCCGAGCGTAATCCAAACAATCTTTCACCATGGTTGGCCAATAATACCCCATTCTTTTTATGTGGAAATGAAGTTTTGGCCTAGATTGATGCGCACCACATACTCCAGAGTGTGCCTCTTGCAATGCTTGAAGGGATTCGTCAGTCCCCAAACAACGTAGGAGCACTCCATCAAATGATCGCCTGTAGAGCGTATTCTTGTAATAAAGAAAATGAGGGGCTCTCCTTCAAATTTCCGTTTTTCTTCGGGGATTTTCTGGCAATATACCGTAACAGAAATAATCTATTAATGGTTGTCCCCAGTCTTCAATTTCAACCTCAAGAACGGAAGCAATATTCTCAGCTTCGCTTTCTTCTTCCTCATAGTCATTTGGTGGAGGAACTACCCATCTTTGGCAAACAACGACTTGTGTCTGATCAGGCAAAGATAATGTAGAAGCTAAGGCTGCTATTGCATCAACTATCTTATTTTCCTTTCTCGGCACGTGTTGAAAAGTTACCTCTTCAAGCCAACTTACCAATCTTTGAGCATATTTGTGATATGGCACCAATTCTGGCTTCTTAACCTCATAGCTACCCAAAATCTGATTGATAACTAATTTGGAGTCTCCAAATACTTGTAATTGCAATTGTTTGATATCCACGGCCATTTCAAGCCCAAGTATGAGCGCTTAATATTCAACAACATTATTGGAGCACCGTTGTGTTAGAGTGAAAGAATATGGCAAAACTTCTCATTGAGAAGTGATACACACTATTCCAGCGCCAGCTCCTTCACGATGTGCAGCGCCATCAAAATACATTTTCCAAGGAGGCTGAATTTCTATGACCATTGTATCTTCATCAGGCAATTCATCAGACAACTCCCAATCATCTGGAATTGGATGGTCAGCCAGGAAGTCTGCTAATGCCTGTCCTTTTACTACCTTTTGAGGAACATACACAATTTCAAATTGTTGAAACTGGAGGCACCACCTCGCTAATCGATCACTTAGGACTGGTTTAGACATGACAAATTTGACAGGGTTCGCTCTTGAGACGAGTCGCACAACGTGAGCTTGGAAGTAATGCTTCAGCTTTTTAATAGAGAAGACAAGTGCCAAACATAACTTCTCAATAGGCTAATACTTGAGCTCATCATCCTACTCAAGTAATAAAGCACATTTTCTTTGCCTTTATTGTTTCCTTGAGCGAGAAGCGCTCCTACTGACCTTTCTTGTGCTGAAATATATAACATTAATGGCTTTCCAGGTATGGGGTCTGCCAGTATTGGAGGTTTCATCAGATAAGACTTAATTCTTTCAAAAGCATTTCTGCAAGCTTGGTCCCATTCAAAAGGAACCCCTTTCTTCATGAGGCGACTAAATGGTTGGCATCTTCCAGCTAGATTTGAAATAAATCTTCTAAGATATGCCAACTTACCCTACAAGCTTTTTAATTCATGAATATCTTTAGGCTCGGGCATTTTTAAGTTAGCGTCCACCTTAGCTTGATCAATACCTCAATGTCGAATAATAAAACCGAGGAACTTCCCAGAAGTAACTCCAAAAGCGCATTTCAAAGGGTTCATTCTAAGTTGGTATCTCCGAAGGCGTTCAAATACCATTCTCAAATCTTGCAAGTGATCATACCTCTTCCTTGACTTTACCACCAAGTCGTCAACATAACACTCCACGTTTTTATGAAACATGTCATCAAAAATATTTTGCATGGCACATTGATATGTAGCACCAGCATTCTTCAAACCGAAAGGCATTACCTTGTAGCAGTATATACCTTTAGGGGTGCGAAAGGCAGTAAGTTATTCGTCCTTCGGTGCCATGCAAATTTGATTATATCCAGAGGAACCATCCATGAAAGACATCGCCTCGTATCCAGTTGTTGCATCAATCATGAGCTCAGGGATAGGAAGAGTAAATTCATCCTTAGGACAAGCGTTATTTAGGTCCCTAAAGTCAACACAAACTCGGATTTGGCCATTCTTCTTTCTTACAAGGACGATGCTTGAAATCCATGTAGGATATTTAACTTCACGAACAAAACCAGCCTCAATAAGCTTGTTAACTTCGGTTTCAATCAAGGGAACTAGTTCAGGTCTGAAGCGACGTTGTGCTTGCTTTACAGGACGAGCACCTCGTTTGACAGCAAGATGATGAACAACCACCTTGGGGTCTAAACCTGGCAATTCCTTGTAGCTCCAAACAAATACGTGTTTGAACTCCTTAAGTAGCTCAATATATTTGCTCTCTTCATCAACAGTTAGAGAGGCACTTATATACGTGGGCTTTGGATCTTCAACTACTCCGAGATTGACTTCTTTTAGTGCATTAACTGTTGTCTTCACCCCTTCTTCAAGCTCTGATGGTTCATCTTTAACGTCTTCATCATCTTGAGGATCATCATTATTGAAAGATATGTGATGACATACATGAATATCAAGGCACTTTCCCTCGATTTTCGTATAGGGTGAAGCATTTTGTTCATCACGAATGGTGATATGATATGATGACCCCACACTTTCTTCATCTTCCTCTCATTCCTTGGTGTGGACTATGGTATGAGCCTTTGCTTTAAGGACCTCTCCACACGAAAATACAAGTTTTGTCTCTCGCCTCATTCTAGAAGGAATCAGACGTGGGTAGTCTATGGTCAAAATCTCCTTTTTAAGGGAGTTAGGTGCTCCAATCCTTCTATTACTTCCATGGCACTTGTTTTCCTTCTTCAGCGGTCCCAACCTGTCAAAGACTGAGGTCCTTGGTTTCGTAAGTAGGTCAAACACAGAAGGCTTGTTATTAAGCATCGTAGACACTTCTTTTGATCCTTGTAAAGAGTTGATTCTTTCCAAGAATAAAGAACTAGCAGTTGCTTCTCTTCGGATCTTTTCCTTCGGCAGATAACGGGTTTGACACGATTCTTCCTTGATTATTGGACCTTCCAATCTTGACCGTTGTCCGGATCTTCTAGCTTTAATTGTTCTTCAGTGATTTGATCTGACTCGTCAATCACAGATTGCGTTGAATCTTTATTCTGTTATGGTAGATTTGATTTCCCAGAATCATGGAGCTAATCCTGATTTGCTGATATAGTACTGTTTCTTTCCTTGTACATCGTAAGTGTCACACCTCCTTTTTCACCTACACCCACAAGGGGTAAAAGAGTTTTTCCAACTAAAGGACAATCGGAACGAGATTTAATTATTAAAGTTCAGAGTAGCCACTTGGGAGATTGATGGTGTCCCAAGTCACCGGTTGAATCCCGAACTGAGGAAAAATATGACTCTGTTAACAGTCCGCGAACCAGAAATCCGAGTAAGGAATTCTGTTAACTCGGGAGAAGGTGTTAGGCATTCCCGAGTTCCGTGGTTCTAGCACGGTCGCTCAACTGTTGTATTTAGATTTATCTAATTTTAAAAACATGTTTTATATTATGTGCATTTTTAATTCTGAACCGCTTTTATTATTATTATTATTTTTTATGAGAATTTCAACGTCGTGAAAACGCATCTCGAATCACGTCACATCAATGCACCCGTGGGTTTTGACACATTTAGACTCCGTTGAGATTTGGATTTGGGTCACATAAATGTGCACCCAAATTTAAGAAGGTAATGTTATTAAAGTGCACGTCTAAAGAGACTAACGCATTATAATTTTGGGGAAAGGCCGTGAAATTCGCTAAACGACCCCTCCTGAATTCTAAGTATTTGAATATAATATTTATTGAGGGCCCTGCAATTTTATATTTTTTATTTGGCGAGGCTCATCTCATTTCTTATCTAAAAGCCAATCCCAACATGACTATGCTTTTTCTATTTATTGTTGCCTCTAAAAAAACACAAGGAAAGTCCTATATAATTTGTTGCTATATGAGGCAAAACAGGCATTGGCCCAAATCTTGGGCATGCGTAATAGATGATTTGAGGCCCAGAAATGCACGTTGAAAGGCATACGTGGGCCATCCTTCACGAAGGACCTGGGTTCGAACCCTCGTGCCTGTAATTGAATGTCAGGTATTATTTGGGCCAAAGTTCATGGCCCTGGTACATTTGGAGGCCGTGGACCTCACAGCCAAACATGAGATTCTACTTTCAACAACACAAATTAAAGTGTTAATAATGGAGAGACAGTTAGTGATAGTTATGCAGTGGATCCTCAATATGTGATGAACTAAGCTTAAGGGCCCTTTACTGTTCGAATAGACTATTTTATGAAAAAATGAGTACCAAATCCTAATGAAGTATTATGTGACTGAATTAATGCTATGCTAACATGCTGCTGATTAATCAACTAAACTAAACCAACAGTTAAGCCAAACTAAGAACAGACCTGCTGATTACTCAATTATATTGAACTAACATGCTAATTCCATTTCGAACTATTCGAACCTGTTTTACAACATATAGACTTTTGAACTAACTTTGCTAATACTGAAAATGGCTGAGACAGTCTACATTATACTACTCAACAGTCCATCAATTCGAAACAGTCCACTAGCTCATTATAGACAAACTAGAATAATGAATGTATTAAAGCAAATCCTATAACTAACTACAATAAAACATGAATAGCTGGGTTACATATCAACAGTTAATCAATGACTTCGAATGAATTCAACTGAACAATGGCCAACTCTTCATTCATAGATTCCATAGGTAATTTATACAAGCAGGTCAGACTTCCAACTCAAGAGTCAACGAAAATGTACCTGGTAGTATAAAACAAACAGAGAAAGGTGAGAGTCAGCAGCAACTAAGCAGAACAAGATTCACCAGCTTCAACAAAGCCCAGGAAAGGGGAAATCCAACCAAAATAGACCAAATCTGTTCGAAGCTAAACTAGGCAATCACAGAACATCTTTCAACAGTCAGAATCACCCAGCATCAACTCAATTAAACCTCAAACGACTCCAAGGACCTCAAGAGCTGCTGAACTTCAATTAACTGAACACTTAAGAGCAAACTTATGCTGTTTCAAATGCAAACAAGCTAGAACAAAGAACTTCTAATGGAAGAATTTTTAGTTTTCTACTATTTTTCTGATTTTTTATATTGGGGCTCAAAACATCTCCCTTAAGGCAAAGAGGACTGCCTTTTATAGGCATAAGGGAGGACATCCCTCTATTTTCTTTTTCTTTTTCAGTCCCTCTTTATTTTCAGATTCAGTCCCTTAGTTGTTAACTTGTGCCACAAGTTAGTCCACTAAACCACCTAAAATCCTAAGTTAGACCCCATTCTAGAAGAATCTAAGATGTTCTAGTATGATCTTTAACATTCCTATCCAATTCCAATTACCCATATACCCCTGAATACCCCGACAATTACTTTCCTAAGTCACCATTAACCTATCCCTTTAACTGGAGCCTAATTAATCAAAACTAATTCAACTATAACCAATCACCTATAACTAGTAAAAGAGCTAATAAAAGAACTATCAGCTACAGAATAAAAATCAAACAAATGCACAATTAAACTAACAGAATTAAACCTAAAACAAATACTAAACTGTGATGAAAACAGACTACCAAATCGACATAAAAATCAAAAATCATGATTAAAATATCAGAATTAAGCTAAAAACAATTACTAAGCTAGAATCAGGAATCAACTCAGACTGAATCACACCAGCAATAAAAAAAAGAAAATCAAAACACAACTAATTTCAGAATCGGAACCAAACTAAACGACATTTAAACTAGCAATTAACACTTATGCGAACACGAGCAACAAAAGAAGTTAAACAAAGAGAAAGGAAAGACTCAAAACTTACTGATTTCGTGCTTCAACTTGATTTGATTTCTGGAATTGAATTTTAATTAATATTATAGGTTTATTTTGTCAAAAATAAACTTATAACATTAATTAAAATCATCCACATTATTGAAACTCCAAACGGGCTAAAACTCGAAAACCCTAGATCCGCAATTCGAACTTAACCGATGATATTTGGAGGTTTTTGTCTTGTGATTCAGGTTGAGGGGGTCATGGGGACTGTGGGGTGTGAATTTGAGGCCGTTTGGACAAGGTAAGGTTTTGGCCGGAAAATTTAGATTCAATATTTGAGCTTTTTGGCTATGATTCGAGAGAAACTAGTACCGGATATGAAAAGAGGAGGATGAGGGGAGATTGGGTGTAATTTTGGGCGGAAAAGGACGTCGGCCGCCGCCGTGTGGCGATTTCCAGCGGCGGAGCACGGCGGGGGTATGGCGGCGTTATGGTGGGTGGTGGTGTTATAGGGGAAGGGGTGGGGGTACGAGGAAGAGAGGTTATGTCTCTGAATTTGTGAAGTGTATTATTACACATTTATTTAAAAGCTTGAACCAATCTGGACCGTTGGATTAAAAGGATTTAATGGCTCAGATTAAATGGTGGGGGGTGAAGCGGTGTCGTTTGGTGGGAATGAGGAACCGGACCGGGTGGGGGCTATTTGGGCCTGGGCGTGGGGGTTCAGGGGATATGGTGACTTGGGCCTGGGGTTTCAAGAACAAAAATGGCCCAACCTTGTTGTAACATCCACTTCCTTTTTTATTTGTTTTCTCTTTTTAATTCTTTTATTTTGTTTTTGTTTTCATTTTGTATTTTTTATTTTTTTTATTTTTTCTGATTTTATAAAAATGCTAAAATAAAACTCACAACCAAATTAACACTAAAAATTAAATTTCCTAATTTCCCATACATTAATTCCTAATTAAAATGCAAACTAATACAAATTTAAACTAAAAATGCAAAAAAGGCCATTTTATTTTTTCTTTCTTCGTTAAATAACCTAATCACTAATTAATCCTAAAATGTGGAATAAAACCCTAAATGTAAGTGCCAAGTATTTTTGTATTTTCATATGAATAAAAATGCACAAATAAAAAAAATGCAAACAATTAACAGAAAATAAAACAAAATTCACAAAATTGCAAAAATAATGAAAAAATCATTTTGTTTGAATTTTTGGGTATAATTCATATATAGGGAAAAAATCATGTGCTCACAGCTGCCTCTCTTTGCCCGGAAATACGAAGAGTTTTCGTGCAAAGATAAGTGAGCGGAAACGAGCGATTTTTGCCAGCTCGAACATTCCGTGTGAAGCATTTTTGAAAGAGCTGACCGCACCCTGCTTCAGAGGCTGCCTACATATCCTGGGCTAAACAGGAATCAGGTCAGTGTAGTTCGGGAATGTCTGGTAGCTGGGACTACCAAGAGCTGTGATTTCACTGCGATTGCTGCTGCTACTGCTTGCTGACCTCCCTTATTACACCATGTCAAAAATAAAAAGAAGCTATACTAAGCTATGTCCTATGAATTACAAAAGTCCTATCTAAATTCTTCAAACTTGTTCTTGTACTTCCTGTTGCCTTGTTGTCTTATGTTTTCTTGTTGCCTTGTTGTCTTGTGTTCTCCTGGTGAAATCCATTGTTGTCACTCCGAATTATAAACTGAGATGTTGTCCCTCCTCTTCAAATTGTTGAACTTGAATGTATTCCTCTGCTATACGGGCTGGCTCCCGACTTCAAAACTTGAACTGTATTCCTCTGTTCTCCAGGCGGGCTCCTGACTTCACGAAAATAAACAAAACAAAGAAACCTTTCTGCCCCAGTTTGGAAAACTGGGTACATGTTATCGGATATTAATAAAAATTAAAACTAAAACTTGAATTGTAATACCTCTATTCTCCAAACGAGCTCCTGACTTCAAAACTTGAACTGTATTCCTCTGTTCTCCAGGCGGGCTCCTGACTTCGAAATAGACAAAACAAAGAAAACTTTCTGCCCCAGTTTGGAAAACTGGGCGTTACGTTACCAGATATTAACAAGAATTTAAAAAAATAAAGCTGGAATTGTAATACCTCTGTTCTCCATGCGGGCTCCTGACTTCAAAGCTTGAAATGTACTCCTCTGTTCTCCAGGCGGGCTCCTGACTTCAAAATAGACAAAGGAATCAATTGAAAACTTAAAATTTGAATTGTAATACCTCTGTTCTCCAGGCGAGCTCCTGATTGCTGCGCTTGAATGTATTCCCATGCTCTCCAGGCGGGCTCCTGACTTCTGAACTTGAAAGTATTCTCATGCTCTCCAGGCAGGCTCCTGACTTCAAAATAGACAAAACAAAGAGTTTGAAAACTAAAACTTAAATTGTACTCCCTTGTTCTCCAGGCGGGCTCCTGACTGTTGCGCTTGAATGTATTATCATGCTCTCCAGGCTGGCTCCTGACTGCAAAACAGACAAAATAGAGAATTTGAAAATTAAAACTTAAATTGTACTCCCTTGTTCTCCAGGCGGGCTCCTGATTGTTGCGCTTGAATGTATTCCCATACTCTCCAGGCGGGCTCCTGACTGCAAAACAGACAAAATAGAGAATTTTAAAATTAAAACTCAAATTGTACTCCCTTGTTCTCCAGGCGGGCTCATGACTGCTGCGCTTGAAATGTATTCTCTGCTCTTCAAGCGGGCTCCTGACTGCTAAACATGAAAATATTCCCATGCTATCCAGGCGGACTCCTGACTTCAACAAAATAGACGAAAACAAAGGAAAATTTTCTGCCCCAGTTTGGTAACTGGGTCCATCGGTGAGTGTTACTGAATCATA
This sequence comes from Nicotiana tabacum, assembly GCF_000715075.1. NCBI lineage: Eukaryota > Viridiplantae > Streptophyta > Magnoliopsida > Solanales > Solanaceae > Nicotiana > Nicotiana tabacum. The sequence goes on from NC_134087.1 coordinate 193,676,027, forward strand.
TACCAACTATTAAGAAGAATTTGAAAGCTAAGTCCTATTATCCAGGGAGGTCCTGACAACTCCTAACAATTATGAACCTAAGTTATATCTTCTAAAGTACTACTCTCACTACATCATATTATTTATAAAGACTTTAAACTATATCCTATTATCCAGGAAGGTCCTGAAAACTCCTACTTGAATCCTATTTTAATTATGCAAATCTTGAAACCTACTTATATTCCTTTGGGATACGTTTATGCCGAATTATGCTACTCATTATTATTTTGAACTTCAACTAACCCACATTTCCCAGAAGTTTACGGTCAAACCTGTTTTGGTGCTTGCTCTTTCCTTTGAGGGGAGTTTGCCCGAAACGAATGAAATTTATGCCCCGGTTTCAATCAAAGAAAAATCTTGTCAATTTAAAATGGTGGTTGGTTTTTGGCCTTGAACTTTGCGGCGATTTCTCCTTCACTCGCCATGAAGACTGATTTCCACTCAAAGACCTTGCTTGTTTATGAACCAACCCCTTTTCTGTTGCCCTAATCACATAAGGTGCGCATGGCATGAACTGGCATCTCCCCAACCTTTGTCTTTCACATGAATCCCACAGCACGTCCATTGCCCCCACTCCGTGTATATGTTGTTCTTTCTTGACTTATCCGATGGCCTTAGCCCTGAGGTCTGTCGCTACCTTACTTGCCCTGCCCTGCTAACTTTTGTTTCCATTTGAATACCCCACTTGTTTCTTGCCTAACCACTTCCTTTGTCATCATTAGCACAGAACATACCTCTTCTGCATTCGAACCCTATACCTTTTGTTTGTTGCACTGCTCCTGAACTGACTTTTACCAACCCTTGTGCCTCACGTGAACCCCAAAGCATGTTGATTGCTACCCACATCATGTTGTTATTCTAAATTGAAACCCTGGGCCCCTCGACCTTGAGGTGTATTGCTCCTTTGCTTGCCATGACAACTTTGATCTCACCTTGAAAGACATTGCTTGCTTATTGACTAACCACCTTCTATGTCATCTTTGTCACAGAAAATACCTCCTCTCCGTTTAATCCCAATACCCTCTATCTGTTGCATTACTCCTGAACCGACATCTATCAAACCTTTGTGTTTCACCGGGATCCCCAAAGCATGTTGATTATTACCAGTCCAGTGCTATTGTTGTTTTTCTTGACTTGTGACACTTTGATATGCTAGCCAGACCCCATTTTGTGCAATTGGAAAGCTGGTGGCAAATTTTGAAGTCATTTCTCACTTGTTATGACCAAAAAGACTCAGAAAGGGGAAGTGAAAAAACAAAGGAACGCAGTGAAGGACAAAGGAAAGAGACGATTACCAAAGAGGAGACTACGAAGTAGAAACCTATCAGATATGGGTACCAACTCTAATGACCACGACATGCACTTATAGATATTCCGTCAATTAAGCCTGATGTTCAGTTCTCGCTGTAACCTTTCGTTGTGAAACTGGGCTTCAATGCTCCGCTTATCCAATCTGATTCATATTCCTTATTCTACTTGTAGTGCCCAAAGGGTTTTCACCATCAAGCCTCTCTCATTTTGTTCTTTTCCTCAACTTACCGTCGCCTCAAGGTGTCCGTGAAGGTTTTCACCAATAAGAATCTCTCATTTTCTTTTCTCTCAGCTTACTGTCGCCTCAAGGTGCTCGTGAAAGTTCTCACCCATAAGACTCTCTCACTTTTATTTTTTTCTCAGCTTTCATCGCCTTGCGGTACCCGTGAGGGTTTTCATCACTAATATTCTTTCATTCTCATTTTGGACCGGAGCATTGCCCTGACATGAATCATCTTTACATGCTTGACTTGGCATTTATCAAAGACTAATCGAAAGGTCTTTCTTTGGACCGTAATGTGGGCTTTTGGATGGGGTTAGAAAGAAAGGGTATAAAGGCTCAAATACAATTCAGAATGGGGTTAAAATACAACTTTCGGAATCAGATCTTTCGCAACAACCACAACTTTTGCCCCGGTTTCTTGCTTGGGAATTTTTGGATTTTTATTTTGATATGACTGAACCTCAGAGAAGCTGCCTACGTACCCTTTCGGGATCAAGTCAAATGTAGTTCATGTCATAGAATGTACTTTGTTTTTTGGTTTTTCTTTCTCTTTTTTTTTCCTTTTCTGTTCTTCTTTTCTCCTTTCCTTTTCAGTTCTTTTCCTTTTTCCTTTCTTTCTTTTTCTTTTTCCCTTCTTTCTTTTCCTTCTTTTTTTTGTCTTTCCTTTTCTTCTTTTTCTTTTCTTTCTTTCTTTTCTTCTTCTTTTCCTTTCTTTCCTTTTCTCTTTTTCTTTTCTTTCTTTCTTTCCTTTTCTTCTTTTCTTTTCTTTTCTTCCTTCTTTTGTTTTTTATGTACTCATCTTCGGCACTTGCATTTCTTATTTGCTCCATTGATTCCGAGAGAGGGGTATGAAAGAAAACAAACAGGGCTCAAAAGGGGTGACAAGGGATAAAAGTATTTAGATAGCAGAACAAAACTCCTTCATCATCTCAATCCTCAGAATATGCCAAATATAAACAAATACATTTAAACACAGAAATTATTCATAGTATCTCTTGACCGCATCGGAGTTGATGGCCATTTCTACATATTTTCCTTCCACATTTGTTGGACAACACTTTCACTCTCATTACCACGAACAGCCTCTGTCAATTTGGCAAACCTACCTTTAGGGTTCCTTTATGGTTTATTTTCCCCAGTTTCACATGGTTCGGGCTTCAAACAATCTCAAAACGTCCAAATCTATTCTTATTTCCCTCAAGTGCCCCTATCATCTTCAAAATGGTTTCATTGCTTCCCGACTAACTTTCAAAGATCAGACTGAGAATTATGCGTGCATGTCATGTCACTAGAACCAGCATTATAAAAAAGACAAAACTAAAGGATGGAAAAACAAAGAAAATGCCTGGAAGTAACAAAAGATCGGATTTTGCATTAGACAAACGAGGAAGCAGTTCGAATAACAAAACAAGCAAAACAAACTGGAGTACAACCCTAGAATGAAACTAAAACAAACCTGGACAACACTAACAAACCACTACGACTAAACAAGTTAGACGAAATGAAAGGATAAGAGGGTTTGATCAAAAGTCAATATGTGAATTACAACCCTGCAAATAACCCAGACAACAGAAATGACAACAAAATGGACTACCAAAGCTCCTCCCCGGCTGACCTAGGAATGGAGCGTCTTTGCAATTACTAAGCACGACATCTTAGCCACTGAATTTTGTATCACCAGCACTAGGAACTTCACAAGTATTCATCATATCATTCTTAACAAGTTGTTTTTGGGCCCCCGAGGTTCTCAGAGAATTTTCACATTCCATGTCTATCTCATTATGCGCAGGTGATGGACTTTGGTTGGTGTCCGCTACATCCGGATTTTGTACGACAATGTCACTTGCATCAATAAGCTCCTGAATTGCTTCCTTCAGCTTCCAACACTTTTCTGTGTCATGCCCCGGAGCATCTGAGCAATATGCGCACTTTAGGGAAAGGTCACATTTCTTTGACAGAGAGTTTGACATTTTTATCTGAATCGGCTTCAGCATGCCCAATTGCTTCAACTTCTAGAATAAACTGGCATATAATTCTCCAATATGGGTGAGAGCCTTTTCTCGTTTCAGCAACCTCTCATTCCTAAATGCCTGATTTGGCCTAAAACCTAACCCGGGGGTTTTCCAGTATGCTCGTGGGGGTGGATAGGCATTTTGTGAAGTTGGGTACTTGGACAGTGAGGTATGTCTTTGGGAGTCCCGTTGAGAGAAGTAACCTTTGGGGAGGGTTATCCTGTGCACGAGGATACTCACGGGTACGATGTCGAGGTTGGAAATGTTGATAAAGAAAGCCCTTTGGATCATCTTTCTGTTTCACTTTCTCCTTTCTGAGCTTACCGAGATGTCCTGAATGTCTTTCTAGCAACTCATGATTTTGCTTAACTTGATTCCCTCTTCCACCAGCTTCTCCATTTTTAACACATCTTTGAAAGGATTTACCAAGGCCGTGATCAAATGACTGAAGTAGGTGGGCCCCTGGGCTTGTATGAAAAGTTCAACCATCTCTTCTTCACCAATTGGGGTATTGATTCGAGCATCCTGCTCCCTCTATATGAGCCCAAACTCTCTAAAGCTTTCCTCTGGCTTCTTCTCCATTCTAGATAGGGAGGAACGGTCTGGGATAGCGCCTGATTTGTACTGAAAGTATCGAACAAAATCTCGAGCCATGTCATCCCAAGTATGCGGCTTACCAACACCCTGATGAGTATGCCATTCCAAAGCTGCCCCGGTCAGGCTCTCACTGAAATATGTCATTAGCAGCTCATCTTTCCCACCGACATTTCTTATTTCTCTACAATAACCCCTCAGATGGGCTATGGATCTCCAAACCCATCATACGATCGGAATTTTGGTACTTTGAACCCCATGGGTAGGCGAATGTCAGGAGATACGGACGGTTCTTTCAGCTTCCTGGATTCCCTATCTTTCCCTTCTCTTCCTGTGAACCTTTTATTTTCAACATGAGGCTTATCTTGCGGGCCTTGCTTGTGCGAGTTGGGAATCTTATGAGTAACCTCGGAGGGGTAATATTGGGCATCATGAACTCTGGTTAGGTTTTCTTTGTCGAGAATATTAGATGTGGCCAGAGGACATTTTTGGGAAAAGATAGTTGAATGACTAGTGATGGAGCTACCAGAGTTGTTGGGAAAACTGTTATAAGCGGGTAGATATGGAGAGTATGGAGGATCATCCGGCATTGTGTTCGGTGACTGGGTAAGGATAGAGTCCAGGAAGCTAGGCGGTGGCGGGGGTGGTGCTTTCCCAGTCATCCATGCCCGATACATGTCCGCCACATGCTGTCTCAACATTTTTACCTCTTCTACCAACCCGTTGTCCTATTCAACCAGCTGTTTTTGGGCATAGGTATCAACCCACTCAGTTCTGTTGTTCTCTGCCATTGTCTTTTGTGTTGTAGGGAAGAGTTACCTTAAAAACCACAAATCAACCACCTTTATGAAATGACATGCCAAAATGAAACCATCATGTTAGCGTTAGGGCATTTAACACATTGGTAATCGCACGTTTGGGGAATGAATGAACCTAAACCGTTGACAATTTTTATTATGCATTTTCTCGGCTGCTTGCGTCATTCCGGCCTTTTCCCTATTTCCAATTGCAAAATTTCTCTTTTTTTTTTCTTTTCCCTTTTCTTTCTCTTTTTCCTTTTTTTTCGTTCCTGCCTTTGTTTTCTTTTGTTCTTATTCTCTCATTTCCTCATGTTTTGTCGTTATTCCTTTCTTTTGGTTTCTGTTTTCTCTCATCTGTTTTTCTTTCCTATCTTGTTTTTTCACCCTTTTCTCAGTTCCTCTCTTTTCTTTTCATTTTGACTTCTTTTGCCGTGATTTTCTTGGTTTTCTCATTTTCTCGCTCTTTTGTTTCCTTTCTCTGTTTTTCTTTCATTTTCTTCCCTCACTCTTTTTGTTTTTTCTCTTAAGGTTATGGTCGAATCCAATAAGGATTGATTCGTGCAAATAAAAGGTAAAAACAAAAAACATATTTTGGGACTTTTCAATTTTCATAACAAAACAAACTTTGATTACAATGATTTGAAAAATTGACAAACTTAGACAAAACTATCAGACTCTAACAAAAAGACAAAATACGGACTCGAAAGTCAAACAACCCACATACTCTAACCAAAAGAAAAACAAACTGACAGATTCTTTCCCCTATATGCCAATTTTAACCAAATGACTTGATTTTACAAACGTGGCCTCTTCCCAATTTCACATGAATTTTGAGGTCGGGGAGGATTATTTTATGACACTTCACAAACTTGTCCGTTCTTTTACGAAAATAGCCTTTCGACAACTGAAAGATACTCTAGGGCTATCTCGGCAAAAACGATTTAAGACACTGTCGAAGCTGGATCGACTTATTTTAACCAAAATCCAAATGGTATTCACTTGACCAATGACTCTTTTTCTTGTTTTTCAAATTAAAATAAAAGACCTGGTTTTGCAAACACAGTCTTTCAGCACCTCAGGGACAAAGATTTTAAGGCTGCGTTGTCTAACCGTCCAAAACCTTGAAAACTGAACAAAAGGTAGATATTCTTGCAAAAGCAGCCTTCCGGCGCCCTTTTAGGGACATTCGGCTATTTCTGACAAGAATTTAGGGAAATGTGGTTGTTGACACATTTCGACTCCGTTGAGATTTGGATTTGGGTCACATAAATGTGCACCCGAATTTAAGAAGGTAATGTTATTAAAGTGCGCGCCTAAAGAGACTAACACATTATTATTTTGGGGAAAGGCCGTGAAATTCGCTAAACGGCCCCTCCCGAATTCTAAGTATTTGAATATAAAATTTATTGAGGGCCCCGCAATTTTATATTTTTTATTTGGCGAGGCTCATCTCATTTCTTATCTAAAAGCCAATCCCAACATGACTATGATTTTTCTATTTATTGTTGCCTCTAAAAAAACACAAGGAATGTCCTATATAATTTATTGCTATATGAGGCAAAACAGGCATTGGCCCAAATCTTGGGCATGCGTAATAGATGATTTGAGGCCCAGAATGCATGTTGAAAGGCATACGTGGGCCATTCTTCACGAAGGACCTGGGTTCGAACCCTCGTGCCTGTAATTGAATGTCAGGTATTATTTGGGCCAAAGTTCATGGCCCTGGTACATTTGGAGGTCGTGGACCTCACAGCCAAATATGAGATTCTACTTTCAACAACACAAATTAAAGTGTTAATAATGGAGAGACAGTTAGTGATACTTATGCAGTGGATCCTCAATATGTGATGAACTAAGCTTAAGGTCTCTTTACTGTTCGAATAGACTATTTTATGAAAAAATGAGTACCAAATCCTAATGAAGTATTATATGACTGATTAATGCTATGCTAACATGCTGCTGATTAATCAACTAAACTAAACCAACAGTTAAGCCAAACTAAGAACAGACCTGCTGATTACTCAATTATATTGAACTAACATGCTAATTCCATTTCGAACTATTCGAACCTGTTTTACAACATATAGACTTTTGAACTAACTTTGCTAATACTGAAAATGGCTGAGACAGTCTACATTATACTACTCAACAGTCCATCAATTCGAAACAGTCCACTAGCTCATTATAGACAAACTAGAATAATGAATGTATTAAAGCAAATCCTATAACTAACTACAATAAAACATGAATAGCTGGGTTATATATCAACAATTAATCAATGACTCCAAATGAATTCAACTGAACAATGGCCAACTCTTCATTCATAGATTCCATTGGTAATTTATACAAGCAGGTCAGACTTCCAACTCAAGAGTCAACGAAAATGTACCTGGTAGTATAAAACAAACAGAGAAAGGTGAGAGTCAGCAGCAACTAAGCAGAACAGGATTCACCAGCTTCAACAAAGCCCAGGAATGGGGAAATCCAACCAAAATAGACCAAATCTATTCGAAGCTAAACTAGGCAGTCACAGAACATCTTTCAACAGTCAGAATCACCCAGCATCAACTCAATTAAACCTCAAACGACTCCAAGGACCTCAAGAGCTGCTGAACTTCAATTAACTGAACTCTTAAGAGCAAACTTATGCTGTTTCAAATGCAAACAAGCTAGAACAAAGAACTTCTAATGGAAGAATTTTTAGTTTTCTACTATTTTTCTGATTTTTTGGGTTTTTGGATTTTTAAAGAACTAGATCTAGGACTGGAATTTGAAAATCAAATCTAAAATTCAGATCTGCAGCAGAGGTCTATTTTTCTGATTTTTTATATTGGGGCTCAAAACATCTCCCTTAAGGCAAAGAGGACTGCCTTTTATAGGCATAAGGGAGGACATCCCTCTATTTTCTTTTTCTTTTTCTTTTTCAGTCCCTCTTTATTTTCAGATTCAGTCCCTTAGTTGTTAACTTGTGCCACAAGTTAGTCCACTAAACCTCCTAAAATTCTAAGTTAGACCCCATTCTAGAAGAATCTAAGATGTTCTAGTATGATCTTTAACATTCCTATCCAATTCCAATTACCCATATACCCCTGAATACCCCCGACAATTACTTTCCTAAGTCACCATTAACCTATCCCTTTAACTGGAGCCTAATTAATCAAAACTAATTCAACTATAACCAATCACCTATAATTAGTAAAAGAGCTAATAAAAGAACTATCAACTACAGAATAAAAATCAAACAAATGCACAATTAAACTAACAGAATTAAACCTAAAACAAATACTAAACTGTGATGAAAACAGACTACCAAATCGACATAAAAATCAAAAATCATGATTAAACTATCAGAATTAAGCTAAAAACAATTACTAAGCTAGAATCAGGAATCAACTAAGACTGAATCACACCAGCAATAAAAAAAATAAAATCAAAACACAACTAATTTCAGAATCGGAACCAAACTAAACGACATTTAAACTAGCAATTAACACTTATGCGAACACGAGCAACAAAAGAAGTTAAACAAAGAGAAAGGAAAGACTCAAAACTTACTGATTTCGTGCTTCAACTTGATTTGATTTCTGGAATTGAATTTTAATTAATATTATAGGTTTATTTTGTCAAAAATAAACTTATAACATTAATTAAAATCATCCACATTATTGAAACTCCAAACGGGCTAAAACTCGAAAACCCTAGATCTGCAATTCGAACTTAACCAATGATATTTGGAGGTTTTTGTCCTGTGATTCAGGTTGAAGGGGTCATGGGGACTGTGGGGTGTGAATTTGAGGCCGTTTGGACAAGGTAAGGTTTTGGCCGGAAAATTTAGATTCAATATTTAAGCTTTTTGGCTATGATTCGAGAGAAACTAGTACCGGATATGGAAAGAGGAGGATGAGGGGAGATTGGGTGTAATTTTGGGCGGAAAAGAACGTCGACCGCCGCCGTGTGGCGATTTCCAGCGGCGGAGCACGGCGGGGGTATGGCAGCGTTATGGTGGGCGGTGGTGTTATAGGGGAAGGGGTGGGGGTACGAAGAAGAGAGGTTATGTCTCTGAATTTGTGAAGTGTATTATTACACTTTTATTTAAAAGCTTGAACCAATCTGGACCGTTGGATTAAAAGGATTTAATGGCTCAGATTAAATGGTGGGGGGTGAAGCGGTGTCGTTTGGTGGGAATGAGGAACCGGACCGGGTGGGGGATATTTGGGCCTGGGCGTGGGGGTTCAGGGGATATGGTGACTTGGGCCTGGGGTTTCAAGAACAAAAATGGCCCAACCTTGTTGTAACATCCACTTCCTTTTTTATTTGTTTTCTATTTTTATTTCTTTTATTTTGTTTTTGTTTTCATTTTATATTTTTTATTTTTTTTATTTTTTCTGATTTTATAAAAATGCTAAAATAAAACTCACAACCAAATTAACACTAAAAATTAAATTTCCTAATTTCCCATACATTAATTCCTAATTAAAATGCAAACTAATACAAATTTAAACTAAAAATGCAAAAAAGGCCATTTTATTTTTTCTTTCTTCGTTAAATAACCTAATCACTAATTAATCCTAAAATGTGGAATAAAACCCTAAATGTAAGTGCCAAGTATTTTTGTATTTTCATATGAATAAAAATGCACAAATAAAAAAAATGCAAACAATTAACAGAAAATAAAACAAAATTCACAAAATTGCAAAAATAATGAAAAAAACATTTTGTTTGAATTTTTGGGAATAATTCATATATAGGGCAAAAATCATGTCCTCACAGCTGCCTCTCTTTGCCCGGAAACACGAAGAGTTTTCGTGCAAATATAAGTGAGCGGAAACGAGCGATTTTTGCCAGCTCGAACATTCCGTGTAAAGCATTTTTGAAAGAGCTGACCGCACCCTGCTTCAGAGGCTACCTACATATCCTGGGCTAAACAGGAATCAGGTCAGTGTAGTTCGGGAATGTCTGGTAGCTGGGACTACCAAGAGCTGTGATTTCACTGCAATTGCTGCTGCTGTTGCTTGTTGACCTCCTTTATTACACCATGTCAAAAATAAAAAGAAGCTATACTAAGCTATGTCCTATGAATTACAAAAGTCCTATCTAAATTCTTCAAACTTGTTCTTGTACTTCCTGTTGCCTTGTTGTCTTATGTTTTTTTGTTGCCTTGTTGTCTTGTGTTCTCCTGGTGAAATCCATTGTTGTCACTCCGAATTATAAACTGAGATGTTGTCCCTCCTCTTCAAATTGTTGAACTTGAATGTATTCCTCTGCTATACGGGCTGGCTCCCGACTTCAAAACTTGAACTGTATTCCTCTGTTCTCCAAGCGGGCTCCTGACTTCACGAAAATAAACAAAACAAAGAAAACTTTCTGCCCCAGTTTGGAAAACTGGGTACATGTTATCGGATATTAATAAAAATTAAAACTAAAACTTGAATTATAATACCTCTATTCTCCAGGCGAGCTCCTGACTTCAAAACTTGAACTGTATTCCTCTGTTCTCCAGGCGAGCTCCTGACTTCAAAATAAACAAAACAAAGAAAACTTTCTACCCCAGTTTGGAAAACTGGGCGTTACGTTACCAGATATTAACAAGAATTTAAAAAAATAAAGCTGGAATTGTAATACCTCTGTTCTCCAGGCGGGCTCCTGACTTCAAAGCTTGAAATGTACTCCTCTGTTCTCTAGGCGGGCTCCTGACTTCAAAATAGACAAAGAAATCAATTGAAAACTTAAAATTTGAATTGTAATACCTCTGTTCTCCAGGCGAGCTCCTGACTGCTGCGCTTGAATGTATTCCCATGCTCTCCAGGCGGGCTCCTGACTTCTGAACTTGAAAGTATTCTCATGCTCTCCAGGCAGGCTCCTGACTTCAAAACAGACAAAACAAAGAGTTTGAAAACTAAAACTTAAATTGTACTCCCTTGTTCTCCAGGCGGGCTCCTGACTGTTGCGCTTGAATGTATTATCATGCTCTCCAGGCGGGCTCCTGACTGCAAAACAGACAAAATAGAGAATTTGAAAATTAAAACTCAAATTGTACTCCCTTGTTCTCTAGGCGGGCTCCTGACTGCTGCGCTTGAAATGTATTCCCTGCTCTTCAAGTGGGCTCCTGACTGCTAAACATGAAAGTATTCCCATGCTATCCAGGCGGGCTCTTGACTTCAACAAAACATACAAAAACAAAGGAAATTTTTCTGCCCCAGTTTGGTAACTGGGTCCATGGGTGAGTGTTACTGAATCATATACCAACTATTAAGAAGAATTTGAAAGCTAAGTCCTATTATCCAGGGAGGTCCTGACAACTCCTAACAATTATGAACCTAAGTTATATCTTCTAAAGTACTACTCTCACTACATCATATTATTTATAAAGACTTTAAACTATATCCTATTATCCAGGAAGGTCCTGAAAACTCCTACTTGAATCCTATTTTAATTATGCAAACCTTGAAACCTACTTATATTCCTTTGGGATACGTATATGCCGAATTATGCTACTCATTATTATTTTGAACTTCAACTAACCCACATTTCCCAGAAGTTTACGGTTAAACCTGTTTTGGTGCTTGCTCTTTCCCTTGAGGGGAGTTTCCCCGAAACGAATGAAATTTCTGCCCCTGTTTCAATCAAAGAAAAATCTTGTCAATTTAAAATGGTGGTTGGTTTGTGGCCTTGAACTTTGAGGCGATTTCTCTTACACTCGCCATGATGACTGATTTCCACTCAAAGACCTTGCTTGTTTATGGACCAACCCCTTTTCTGTTGCCCTAATCACATAAGGTGCGCATGGCATGAACTGGCATCTCCCCAACCTTTGTATTTCATATGAATCCCACAGCACGTCCATTGCCCCCACTCCGTGTATATGTTGTTCTTTCTTGACTTATCCGATGGCCTTAGCCCTGAGGTCTGTCGCTACCTTATTTGCCCTGCCCTGCTAACTTTTGTTTCCATTTGAATACCCCACTTGTTTCTTGCCTAACCACTTCCTTTGTCATCATTAGCACAGAACATACCTCTTCTGCATTCGAACCCTATACCTTTTGTTTGTTGCACTGCTCCTGAACTGACTTTTACCAACCCTTGTGCCTCACGTGAACCCCAAAGCATGTTGATTGCTACCCACATCATGTTGTTATTCTAAATTGAAACCCTGGGCCCCTTGACCTTGAGGTGTATTGCTCCTTTGCTTGCCATGACAACTTTGATCTCACCTTGAAAGACATTTCTTGCTTATTGACTAACCACCTTTTATGTCATCTTTGTCACAGAAAATACCTCCTCTCCGTTTAATCCCAATACCCTCTATCTGTTGCATTACTCCTGAACCGACATCTATCAAACCTTTGTGTTTCACCGGGATCCCCAAAGCATGTTGATTATTACCAGTCCAGTGCTATTGTTGTTTTTCTTGACTTGTGACACTTTGATATGCTAGCCAGACCCCATTTTGTGCAATTGGAAAGCTGGTGGCAAATTCTGAAGTCATTTCTCACTTGTTATGACCAAAAAGACTCAGAAAGGGGAAGTGAAAAAACAAAGGAACGCAGTGAAGGACAAAGGAAAGAGACGATTACTAAAGAGGAGACTACAAAGTAGAAACCTATCAGATATGGGTACCAACTCTAATGACCACGACATGCACTTATAGATATTCCGTCAATTAAGCCTGATGTTCAGTTCTCGCTGTAACCTTTCGTTATGAAACTGGGCTTCAATGCTCCGCTTATCCAATCTGATTCATATTCCTTATTCGACTTGTAGTGCCCAAAGGGTTTTCACCATCAAGCCTCTCTCATTTTGTTCTTTTCCTCAACTTACCGTCGCCTCAAGGTGTCCGTGAAGGTTTTCACCAATAAGAATCTCTCATTTTCTTTTCTCTCAGCTTACTGTCGCCTCAAGGTGCCCGTGAAAGTTCTCACCCATAAGACTCTCTCACTTTTATTTTTTTCTCATCTTTCATCGCTTTGCGGTACCCGTGAGGGTTTTCATCACTAATATTCTTTCATTCTCATTTTGGACCGGAGCATTGCCCTGACATGAATCATCTTTACATGCTTGACTTGGCATTTCTCAAAGACTAATCGAAAGGTCTTTCTTGGGACCGTAATGTGGGCTTTTGGATGGGGTTAGAAAGAAAGGGTATAAAGGCTCAAATACAATTCAGAATGGGGTTAAAATACAACTTTCGGAATCAGATCTTTCGCAACAACCACAACTTCCGCCCCAGTTTCTTGCTTGGGAATTTTTGGATTTTTATTTTGGTATGACTGAACCTCAGAGAAGCTGCCTACGTACCCTTTCGGGATCAAGTCAAATGTAGTTCATGTCATAGAATGTACTTTGTTTTGTGGTTTTTTTTTTTTCCTTTTCTGTTCTTCTTTTCTCCTTTCCTTTTCAGTTCTTTTCCTTTTTCCTTTCTTTCTTTTTCTTTTTCCCTTCTTTCTTTTCCTTCTTTTTTTTGTCTTTCCTTTTCTTCTTTTTCTTTTCTTTCTTTCTTTTCTTCTTCTTTTCCTTTCTTTCCTTTTCTCTTTTTCTTTTCTTTCTTTCTTTCCTTTTCTTCTTTTCTTTTCTTTTCTTCCTTCTTTTGTTTTTTATGTACTCATCTTCGGCACTTGCATTTCTTATTTGTGCCATTGATTCCGAGAGAGGGGTATGAAAGAAAACAAACAGGGCTCAAAAGGGGTGACAAGGGATAAAAGTATTTAGATAGCAGAACAAAACGCCTTCATCATCTCAATCCTCAGAATATGCCAAATATAAACAAATACATTTAAACACAAAAATTATTCATAGTATCTCTTGACCGCATCAGAGTTGATGGCCATTTCTACATATTTTCCTTCCACATTTGTTGGACAACACTTTCACTTTCATTACCACGAACAGCCTCTGTCAATTTGGCAAGCCTGCCTTTAGGGTTTCTTTATGGTATATCTGCCCCAGTTTCACATGGTTCGGGCTTCAAACAATCTCAAAACGTCCAAATCTATTCTTATTTCCCTAAAGTGCCCCTATCATCTTCAAAATGGTTTCATTGCTTCCTGACTAACTTTCAAAGATCAGACTGAGAATTATGCGTGCATGTCATGTCACTAGAACCAGCATTAGACAAAAGACAAAACTAAAGGATGGAAAAACAAAGAAAATGCCAGGAAGTAACAAAAGATCGGATTTTGCATTAGACAAACGAGGAAACAGTTCGAATAACAAAACAAGCAAAACAAACTGGAGTACAACCCTAGAATGAAACTAAAACAAACCTGGACAACACTAACAAACCACTACGACTAAACAAGTTAGACGAAATGAAAGGTTAAGAGGGTTTGATCAAAAGTCAATATGCGAATTACAACCCTGCAAATAACCCAGACAACAGAAATGACAACAAAATGGACTACCAAAGCTCCTCCCCGGCTGACCTAGGAATGGAGCGTCTTTGCAATTACTAAGCACGACATCTTAGCCACTGAATTTTGTATCACCAGCACTAGGAACTTCACAAGTATTCATCATATCATTCTTAACAAGTTGTTTTTAGGGCCTCGAGGTTCTCAGAGAATTTTCACATTCCATGTCTATCTCATTATGCGCAGGTGATGGACTTTGGTTGGTGTCCGCTACATCCGGATTTTGTACGACAATGTCACTTGCATCAATAAGCTCCTGAATTGCTTCCTTCAGCTTCCAACACTTTTCTGTGTCATGCCCCGGAGCATCTGAGCAATATGCGCACTTTAGGGAAAGGTCACATTTCTTTGACAGAGAGTTTGACATTTTTATCTGAATCGGCTTCAGCATGCCCAATTGCTTCAACTTCTAGAATAAACTGGCATATAATTCTCCAATATGGGTGAGAGCCTTTTCTCGTTTCAGCAACCTCTCATTCCTAAATGCCTGATTTGGCCTAAAACCTGACCCAGGGGTTTTCCAGTATGCTCGTGGGGGTGGATAGGCATTTTGTGAAGCTGGGTACTTGGACAGTGAGGTATGTCTTTGGGAGTCCCGTTGAGAGAAGTAACCTTTGGGGAGGGTTATCCTGTGCACGAGGATACTCACGGGTACGATGTCGAGGTTGGAAATGTTGATAAAGAAAGCCCTTTGGATCATCTTTCTGTTTCACTTTCTCCTTTCTGAGCTTACCGAGATGTCCTGAATGTCTTTCTAGCAACTCATGATTTTGCTTAACTTGATTCCCTCTTCCACCAGCTCCTCCATTTTTAACACATCTTTGAAAGGATTTACCAAGGCCGTGATCAAATGACTGAAGTAGGTGGGCTCCTGGGCTTGTATGAAAAGTTCAACCATCCCTTCTTCACCAATCGGGGTATTGATTCGAGCAGCCTGCTCCCTCTATATGAGCCCAAACTCTCTAAAGCTTTCCTCTGGCTTCTTCTCCATTCTAGATAGGGAGGAACGGTCTGGGATAGCGCCTGATTTGTACTGAAAGTATCGAATAAAATCTCGAGCCATGTCATCCCAAGTATGCGGCTTACCAACACCCTGATGAGTATTCCATTCCAAAGCTGCCCCGGTCAGGCTCTCACTGAAATATGTCATTAGCAGCTCATCTTTCCCACCGACATTTCTCATTTCTCTACAATAACCCCTCAGATGGGCTACTGGATCTCCAAACCCATCATACGATCAGAATTTTGGTACTTTAAACCCCATGGGTAGGCGAATGTCAGGAGACACGGACGGTTCTTTCAGCTTCCTGGATTCCCTGTCTGTCCCTTCTCTTCCTGTGAACCTTTCATTTTCAACATGAGGCTTATCTTGCGGGCCTTGCTTGTACGAGTTGGGAACCTTATGAGTAACCTCGGAGGGGTAATATTGGGCATCATGAACTCTGGGTAGGTGTTCTTTGTCGAGAATATTGGATGTGGCCAGAGGACATTTTTGGGAAAAGATAGTCGAATGACTAGTGATGGAGCTACCAGAGTGGTTGGGAAAACTGGTATAAGCGGGTAGATATGGAGAGTATGTAGGATCATCCGGCATTGTGTTCGGTGACTGGGTAAGGATAGAGTCCAGGAAGCTAGGCGGTGGCGGGGGTGGTGCTTTCCCAGTCATCCATGCCCGATACATGTCCGCCACATGCTGTCTCAACATTTTTACCTCTTCTACCAACCCGTTGTCCTATTCAACCAGCTGTTTTTGGGCATAGGTATCAACCCACTCAGTTCTGTTGTTCTCTGCCATTGTCTTTTGTGTTGTAGGGAAGAGTTACCTTAAAAACCACAAATCAACCACATTTATGAAATGACATGCCAAAATGAAACCATCATAACACATTGGTAATCGCACGTTTGGGGAATGAATGAACCTAAACAGTTGGCAATTTCTATTATGCATTTGCTCGGCTGCTTGCGTCATTCCGGCCTTTTCCCTATTTCCAATTGCAAAATTTCTCTCTTTTTTTTTCTTTTCCTTTTTCTTTCTCTTTTTCCTTTTTTTTCGTTCCTGCCTTTGCTTTCTTTTGTTCTTATTCTCTCATTTCCTCCTGTTTTGTCGTTATTCCTTTCTTTTGGTTTCTGTTTTCTCTCATCTGTTTTTCTTTCCTATCTTGTTTTTTCACCCTTTTCTCAGTTCCTCTCTTTTCTTTTCTTTTCTTTTCATTTTGACTTCTTTTGCCGTGATTTTCTTGGTTTTCTCATTTTCTCGCTCTTTTGTTTCCTTTCTCTGTTTTTCTTTCATTTTCTTCCCTCACTCTTTTTGTTTTTTCTCTTAAGGTTATGGTCGAATCCAATAAGGATTGATTCGTGCAAATAAAAGGTAAAAACAAAAAACATATTTTGGGACTTTTCAATTTTCATAACAAAACAAACTTTGATTACAATGATTTGAAAAATTGACAAACTTAGACAAAACTATCAGACTCTAACAAAAAGACGAAATACGGACTCGAAAGTCAAACAACCCACGTACTCTAATCAAAAGAAAAACAAACTGACAGATTCTTTCCCCTATATGCCAATTTTAACCAAATGACTTATTTTTGCAAACGTGGCCTCTTCCCAATTTCACATGAAATTTGAGGCCGGGGAGGATTATTTTATGGCACTTCACAAACTTGTCCGTTCTTTTACGAAAATAGCCTTTCGACAACTGAAAGATACTCTAGGGCTATCTCGGCAAAAACGATTTAAGACACTGTCGAAGCTGGATCGACTTATTTTGACCAAAATCCAAATGGTATTCACTTGACCAATGACTCTTTTTCTTGTTTTTCAAATTAAAATAAAAGACCTGGTTTTGCAAACACAGCCTTTCAGCACTTCGGGGACAAAGATTTTAAGGCTGCGTTGTCTAACCGGCCAAAACCTTGAAAACTGACCAAAAGGTAGATATTCTTGCAAAAGCAGCCTTCCGGCGCCCTTTTAGGGACATTCAGCTATTTCTGACAAGAATTTAGGGAAATGTGGTTGTTGACACATTTCAACTCCGTTGAGATTTGGATTTGGGTCACATAAATGTGCACCCGAATTTAAGAAGGTAATGTTATTAAAGTGCGCGCCTAAAGAGACTAACGCATTATTATTTTGGGGAAATGCCGTGAAATTCGCTAAACGGCCCCTCCCGAATTCTAAGTATTTGAATATAATATTTATTGAGGGCCCCGCAATTTTATATTTTTTATTTGGCGAGGCTCATCTCATTTCTTATCTAAAAGCCAATCCCAACATGACTATGATTTTTCTATTTATTATTGCCTCTAAAAAAACACAAGGAATGTCCTATATAATTTGTTGTTATATGAGGCAAAACAGGCATTGGCCCAAATCTTGGGCATGCGTAATAGATGATTTGAGGCCCAGAAATGCACGTTGAAAGGCATACGTGGGCCATTCTTCACGAAGGACCTGGGTTCGAACCCTCGTGCTTGTAATTGAATGTCAGGTATTATTTGGGCCAAAGTTCATGGCCCTGGTACATTTGGAGGTCGTGGACCTCACAGCCAAACATGAGATTCTACTTTCAACAATACAAATTAAAGTGTTAACAATGGAAAGACAGTTAGTGATACTTATGCAGTGGATCCTCAATATGTGATGAAGTAAGCTTAAGGGCCCTTTACTGTTCGAATAGACTATTTTATGAAAAAATGAGTACCAAAAACTAATGAAGTATTATGTGACTGAATTAATGCTATGCTAACATGCTGCTGATTAATCAACTAAACTAAACCAACAGTTAAGCCAAACTAAGAACAGACCTGCTGATTACTCAATTATATTGAACTAACATGCTAATTCCATTTCGAACTATTCGAACCTGTTTTACAACATATAGACTTTTGAACTAACTTTGCTAATACTGAAAATGGCTGAGACAATCTACATTATACTACTCAACAGTCCATCAATTCGAAATAGTCCACTAGCTCATTATAGACAAACTAGAATAACGAATGTATTAAAGCAAATCCTATAACTAACTACAATAAAACATGAATAGCTGGGTTACATATCAACAGTTAATCAATGACTCCAAATGAATTCAACTGAACAATGGCCAACTCTTCATTCATAGATTCCATAGGTAATTCAAACAAGCAGATCAGACTTCCAACTCAAGAGTCAACGAAAATGTACCTGGTAGTATAAAACAAATAGAGAAAGGTGAGAGTCAGCAGCAACTAAGCAGAACAAGATTCACCAGCTTCAACAAAGCCCAGGAATGGGGAAATCCAACCAAAATAGACCAAATCTGTTCGAAGCTAAACTAGGCAATCACAGAACATCTTTCAACAGTCAGAATCACCCAGCATCAACTCAATTAAACCTCAAACGACTCCAAGGACCTCAAGAGCTGCTGAACTTCAATTAACTGAACACTTAAGAGCAAACTTATGCTGTTTCAAATGCAAACAAGCTAGAACAAAGAACTTCTAATGGAAGAATTTTTAGTTTTCTACTATTTTTCTGATTTTTTGGGTTTTTGGATTTTTAAAGAACTAGATCTAGGACTGGAATTTGAAAATCAAATCTAAAATTCAGATCTGCAGCAGAGGGTTTTCTGATTTTTTATATTGGGGCTCAAAACATCTCCCTTAAGGCAAAGAGGACTGCCTTTTATAGGCATAAGGGAGGACATCCCTCTATTTTCTTTTTCTTTTTCAGTCCCTCTTTATTTTCAGATTCAGTCCATTAGTTGTTAACTTGTGCCACAAGTTAGTCCACTAAACCTCCTAAAATCCTAAGTTAGACCCCATTCTAGAAGAATCTAAGATGTTCTAGTATGATCTTTAACATTCCTATCCAATTCCAATTACCCATATACCCCTGAATACCCCGACAATTACTTTCCTAAGTCACCATTAACCTATCCCTTTAACTGGAGCCTAATTAATCAAAACTAATTCAACTATAACCAATCACCTATAACTAGTAAAAGAGCTAATAAAAGAACTATCAGCTACAGAATAAAAATCAAACAAATGCACAATTAAACTAACAGAATTAAACCTAAAACAAATACTAAACTGTGATGAAAACAGACTACCAAATCGACATAAAAATAAAAAATCATGATTAAAATATCAGAATTAAGCTAAAAACAATTACTAAGCTAGAATCAGGAATCAACTCAGACTGAATCACACCAGCAATAAAAAAAAGAAAATCAAAACACAACTAATTTCAGAATCGGAACCAAACTAAACGACATTTAAACTAGAAATTAACACTTATGCGAACACGAGCAACAAAAGAAGTTAAACAAAGAGAAAAGAAAGATTCAAAACTTACTGATTTCGTGCTTCAACTTGATTTGATTTCTGGAATTGAATTTTAATTAATATTATAGGTTTATTTTGTCAAAAATAAACTTATAACGTTAATTAAAATCATCCACATTATTGAAACTCCAAACGGGCTAAAACTCGAAAACCCTAGATCCGCAATTCGAACTTAACCAATGATATTTGGAGGTTTTTGTCTTGTGATTCAGGTTGAGGGGGTCATGGGGACTGTGGGGTGTGAATTTGAGGCCCTTTGGACAAGGTAAGGTTTTAGCCGGAAAATTTAGATTCAATATTTGAGCTTTTTGGTTATGATTCGAGAGAAACTAGTACCGGATATGAAAAGAGGAGGATGAGGGGAGATTGGGTGTAATTTTGGGCGGAAAAGGACGTCGGCCGCCGCCGTGTGGCGATTTCCAGCGGCGGAGCACGGCGGGGGTATGACGGCGTTACGGTGGGCGGTGGTGTTATAGGGGAAGGGGTGGGGGTACGAAGAAGAGAGGTTATGTCTCTGAATTTGTGAAGTGTATTATTACACTTTTATTTAAAAGCTTGAACCAATCTGGACCGTTGGATTAAAAGGATTTAATGGCTCAGATTAAATGGTGGGGGGTGAAGCGGTGTCGTTTGGTGGGAATGAGGAACCGGACCGGGTGGGGGCTATTTGGGCCTGGGCGTGGGGGTTCAGGGGATATGGTGACTTGGGCCTGGGGTTTCAAGAACAAAAATGGCCCAACCTTGTTGTAACATCCACTTCCTTTTTATTTGTTTTCTCTTTTTAATTCTTTTATTTTGTTTTTGTTTTCATTTTGTATTTTTTATTTTTTTTATTTTTTCTGATTTTATAAAAATGCTAAAATAAAACTCACAACCAAATTAACACTAAAAATTAAATTTCCTAATTTCCCATACATTAATTCCTAATTAAAATGCAAACTAATACAAATTTAAACTAAAAATGCAAAAAAGGCCATTTATTTTTTCTTTCTTCGTTAAATAACCTAATCACTAATTAATCCTAAAATGTGGAATAAAAACCCTAAATGTAAGTTCCAAGTATTTTTGTATTTTCGTATGAATAAAAATGCACAAATAAAAAAATGCAAACAATTAACAGAAAATAAAACATAATTCACAAAATTGCAAAAATAATGAAAAAATTATTTTGTTTGAATTTTTGGGAATAATTCATATATAGGGCAAAATTCACGTGCTCACAGTAAGTATTTCAGGCAGCTTCCCTTGTGAATGATTTACTTCCTTGTTCGACATAGCCATTCCAATAGTTCCTTTTTACTTCTTTGAACTCCTGCACATGCATATTAGTTGCATCATTAAAATATGATCTAACAATCTCCTCCTTTTGATGATGGCAAAATAATATACATAGATGTAAGAATGTAAACAACAGTTGACTTCCCTATTTAGTACTAGCCGACTTGGCTCCCCCTCAATGTGTGTAGTCAACTGAACTTGATCTCCCCCTCAATGTGTGCAGTTGACTTGTACCTATATAGTATTGTCTATGCATTGGCAGCATAGTTGACTTAACATGTTCAAAGAATAAGAAGTACTGTCTATGCATGTAGCATAGTCGACTTAACCTGTACAACAAATAAATAGTACATATGTGTACCCTATATATGCATAGTCGACTTGAACCTGCACATAAATCGTTAACAATCCAGAAGATATATATTCTCCCCCTTTCTGACATCAGCAAAGAGGGATAACAAGTATTAGCAAAAATATTATCCACATAAGCAAAAGAAGAAAAAAAACATCCACGGGCACAGCCCAACAATAGCCAAAACAAGTTTAAAGAAAAAAATATTGTCTGTAAAACATATCCATCTCAGCGACGCAGAAAGTAAGTAAGAGTGTTGCAGATCGCCTCCTTCAACTGTTCAAAGCTGGTGTTGGCAGCAATGCTCATTCCATCCAGCCTGTCGTGCACCTCCTTGAAGGCTTTAACCGCATTATCCTTTACCTTTTGCACAACCACCCTGATTTTAGACACATCTGACCCTGTTTCTTTTGAAATAGCATGAATAGCATCCACAGTCGACTACATGGCGGACATGAGAGTCTTGATGTCTAAGAGTTGGGAGTCAATGGAGCTGAACTTTTCACTTAGGTCGGCAGTAATGGGAGAGGGCAGAACAACAGACGAAGGCTTGGTTTCCACAAGAGTTTGCTTTGCATCACTTTCACCCATCTTAACCCAGGCACCCTTGACATTCACATACCCCATACTAGAGAAGGCTCTAGAGTTGTAGCACTTGTTGACAGGAACACATGGGTAGTCTGAAAACGGAATTTGATGAGCTTCCAGAATGTGGGTGATGGCCATACCGAAAGGAAGACTGGTTGGATCTTCAGCACTCTCAATCATAAAATTTATGACCCAGGAGGACAACTTGATTTTAAGTTTGGAGATAAGACAGTAGACAAAGAAGGGGTCCCTTTGAGAGAGGGTTGAGAAGAAACCAGTTCTGGGGAGAAGAGTGGTTGCAACAATGTGGGCAAGAACCCTAGTTTCAAAGCTCACATCACTAGGCCCTAATTGATTGGGAAGAGTTTTAGAGTGATTTTCAGCAATACACTATTTAGCCTGGTCAAAGGTGATTTCAAAATTCTCAGGCCAGACATTCTTAAAGAGAATAGGGAAACCAGAGCAACGATAGAGGAAAAGAGAATCGAACAGACCACAATCAAGAACAATGCGTTTACCAAGAATAAGAGTTTCAAGCCTATCAGGTTTACTAGAGCGAAGTTAGCATAAAACATACGGACAAGGGGTTCATACACTTTAGGCGAAGAAATAGAGAGAAATTTTTCCCACCCTTGATACACGAAAAGATCCTTTACCTTGCAGTTGAGGGACTCCATATCATCAAGATCCACAACTCTTCCATGGGCGATGGGCTTGTCCTTGAGAGAGATAAAAAAATCCCTATTTGGGGTGTCCCAGAAATTTAGGTCGGAATCGAGTGAGGCAGAGAAATCGAACTTCGATTTCTTTGGAGTGGAGGAGGCAGGAGGATCTTCCATGGGATGATTACCAGAGGCTTTTTCTCCTAAAAGTTGAGAGTGTTCAGAGTACGCTCCTTGAGAAGAGGCACAACCCTCAGAATGATCAGACCCTAAGTCTACTTGCTCAGGAGGCGCGAAAGAGTGTTTTGCCTTTGAAAGAGTACTTTTTCTGGTAATTTAAGGGGTTTTTAGAAGATTTTGCCTTCGAATAAGAGAGGGTTGGTACAGGTTGAAGAGAGAAGGTGGAGATGAAAGAGACCGAAAAGGCTTAACTTAAAGAGAAGAGATTTGATGGTTGAGTACAGAAAGGGAAAGGGTGTCAGTCGAAGCGACGTGATGATTGGCTTTCCAACTTCGACTGCAAACTGATGGGAAACAAAATAAAAAAGAGAGGGAAAAATGGACTGTATAATTAATGCACTGAAAAGGAGTAATTATGACAAGTTTTTGAAAAATAACAATTCGATCCTAATACTTTTTTGAAAAACAAATGATGCCAAGTAATTTTCTCAAAGAACAAAATCTTTCTTCCAACAATGGTTTAGTAAAAATATCAGCTAATTGAGCATAAGTGCCAACAAAAGCTAATTCTATGTCACCTTTAAGAACATGATCTCTAATAAAATGATGTTTAATGTCTATATGCTTTGCTCTAGAGTGATGCACCGGATTTTTAGAGAGACAAATTGCACTAGAATTATCACAAAAGATTTGTATAGGTTTGAAGGAAAGTTCATAGTTACCTAATTTATGGGACATCCACAGGAGTTGTGCACAACATTGACCAATGGCGATGTACTCAGCTTCAGTATAGTACAAGGCGACTGATGCTTGCTTTTTATTGTTCCAGGATATTAAATCCTTTCCTAGTAAGTGACAAGTGCCACTCGTGATTTTCCTGTCTTCTTTATCGCCAGCTAAATTTGCATCTGAGAAACCTTCTAATTTAAACGAGTTAGAGCGAGGATACCATAATCTATGAGATACTGTGCTAATAAGATATCGAATAATTCTTTTTACAGTAGTTAGATGCGACTCCTTGGGAGCCTACTGAAACCTGGCACATTTACAAACGCTGAACATAATATCTGGTCGACTTGCGGTCAGATACAGTAGTGATCCAATCATTCCTCTGTATTTTATTTCATCAACTGGAGTACCTTGTTCGTCCTTATCCAAATTTGTAGCCGGACTCATAGGAGTGCCAATCGATTTTGCATTGCTCATGCCAAATTTTTGGATCAGCTCCTTTGTATATTTAGTTTGATAGGTGAAGGTTTCGTCTTCAGATTGATGAATTTGAAGCCCAAGGAAAAATGTGAGTTCACCCATCATGCTCATTTCGAATTCGCTTTGCATGAGGTTTGCAAATTCCTTGCATATAAGAGAGTTAGCACTACCAAAGATAATGTCATCAACATAAATTTGAATGATAAGATTATCTTCTATTGACCATTTAATGAATAGAGTAGTATCAATTTTACCTCTGGTGAACCCATGATCAACAAGGAAGGTACTTAACCTGTCACACCAAGCACGTGGAGCCTGTTTCAGTCCGTATAGGGCCTTAGTAAGCTTGTACACATGATAAGGGAACTTTGAGTCTTCAAAGCCTGGAGGTTGTTTCACAAAAACTTCATCTTCGATGAATCCATTCAGAAAAACGCTTTTGACATCCATTTGAAACAATCTAAATCCCTTAAATAATGCATAAGCTAACAGGATTCGTATAGACTCTAATCGAGCTACTAGGGCAAAGGTTTCATCGTAGTCGACTCCTTGTTGTTGTGAATAGCCTTGAGCAACTAATCTGGCTTTGTTCCTTATGACTTGTCCTTCTTCATTCCATTTGTTCCTGAACACCCATTTTGTTCTGATGACGGATACATTTTCAGGTCGGGGTATCAGCTTCCATACTTGATTCTTGCTGAATTGATCTAGTTCTTCATGCATGGCTTTCACCCAACTTGAATCCTTCAAAGATTCCTCTACCTTTTTTGGCTCCATTTGAGAGATCAAAGCAATATTTACTTTCTTTTTAAAGGCAGCCCTGGTTTTTATTCCTTCGTTTGGATATCTTATGATATATTTCTGGGATATTCAGTTTCATTTCTCCATTCATTTAGTCGAACAGTGCTTGTAGTCGACTCCGTACGTTGTTCTGGAGTGTTATTGCTAACTTGTTCAGTCGACTCAACCACATCTGCGGGATTAGTTGACTACTGTGATTTTCCTTTCTCCTGAACTTCTTGAGTTTAATCTTCGTCACCTGCATTAATGTCGTTCTCGACCAAGGGATTATTTTCATCGAATATAACATGAACAGATTCTTCTACGCATAAAGTACATTTATTAAAGACTCTGAATGATCTGCTATTTAATGAATAACCAAGAAAAATACCTTCATCACTTCTTGGATCAAATTTTCCAAGATTATCCTTACCATTGTTATAAATGAAGCACTTGCTTCCAAATGGATGAAAATAACTGATATTTGGACGTTTACCTTTCCAGAGTTCATAGGGAGTCTTTTTCAGAATAGGCCTTATGAGACAACGGTTGAGAATGTGACATGCAGTGCTCACACCTTCAGCCTAGAAATGATTTGGGAGTGAATGTTCTAATAACATGGTTCTTGCCATGTCTTGAAATGTTCTGTTCTTTCTTTCCACAACTCAATTTTTCTGTGGTGAACGGGGTGCGGAGAAATTGTAGGTGTAACCTTGATTGTTACAGAAATCTTCAAATGCTTTACTTTCAAACTCGCCTCCATGATCACTTTGGATTTTTGAGATCAGATAGCCCTTTTCTCTTTCAATCCTTTTGCAGAAAACTTCAAAATTTCTTAAGGCTCCATCTTTATGAGATAAGAAAATCACCCAAGTAAAGCGTGAAAACTCATCAATAATAACAAAAGCATATTTATTGCCTCCTATGCTAGCAGTTCTAGTAGGTCCAAATAAGTCCATATGAAGTAATTGCAATAGTTTTGAAGTAGACACCATATCTTTGTTTTTGAAATAGTTTCTAGTTTGCTTACCCATCTGACATGCATCACAAATATGAGTTCTAGAGAAATTTAGTTTAGGTAAACCAATAACTAAATCATGCTTAGATAATTTTTCAATCAAATGCATGCTGGCATGTCCTAGTCTTCTGTGCCACAACCAGGGATCATCAGATATAGAAGTTAGGCAAATATGACCATCTATATTTTCAAATCCATCAAATATGTAAACATTTCCGTACCTTTTTTCAGGAAAGAATTATTTTACCTGATTCGTCTTCTATGGCATAGCCTGTTCTCTTAAACTTTACCTCATATCCTAAGTCACAGAGTTGACTTATACTGAGGAGGTTGTAGTTTAGTCCATCAACAAGATATACCTCAGTAATGCCACAGTTGTTGTTAAAAGGAATAGTTCCAATTCCAACTATTTTGCCTCTTGAATCATCTCCAAATTTGACGTTTCCTCCATCAATCATCGTAACCTCCTTGAAAAGATTTTTGTCACCTGTCATATGACTGGAACACGCACTAACTAGGTACCATTTTCCTTTGCGACTTATTCTGTAGTGTTCCTGATATACATAATAATTACTTTATTTTAGGTACCCAAGCTTTCTTGGGTCCTGGTGAGTTAGTGTTACTAGGTTCAGAATTTTTAAGTTTCCAAACCCATCCAGACATATGATGTTTACGAAATTGACAACCAGAATATTTATGCCCACTTTTGTTACAGTACTGACATTTAGCCGCACACCCGTTTTCAGGTCTTTCATAAGCATTGGAACTAGCTATCACGAGATTAGTTGATTCCGTTCCAGTTGACTTGTAAGTCGACTGGTCCGACCGACTGGTCGATTTAGTTCTGATTGGTTCCTTTCTAGTTGACTTGTAAGTCATCTGGTTTGACCTAACAGAACTGTGACTGGTGGATTTGCGCAGGTTGTTAAGCTGCATTTGCAATTCCTCAAACTCCTCTTGAAGTACATCCTTTTCAATTTCACATACTTCATGTTTGAGTTTCCAGTCTTTGATTTCCATAGTGAGTCTATTAATCTTATTCATCATTTTTGAAACTCTTTTAAGGTGGAATCCAGAATGTCCTACAATTCATTACATCTATCACAGTCATAAGATCTCACCTCGCTAGTTTCTCCTCTTGCCATAAAATAGTTTTCATCGTCTAAATCATCTTCATCTATCCAGCATCCTAAAGTGTTGTTGGTCTCATTTTCTAGGATTGTCGTGAAGCAGAGATTTTCTATTTCTTCATGGTCTGAGTCATCCTCATCGCTCCAGCTTCCAAATGATTTGTTCTTGTTGAATCCTCTAGAGATCTTCCTTTTCAGTTCTGGACACTCCGTTTGGATGTGTCCAAATTTTTCACATTCGTAGCATTTTTCATCATTCTTATCTTGTTCGTTGTATTGCCTAGATCTTCTTGGTAGAAATCTTCCTTTCTTTGTATTTCTATATCTTCTCATCAATCCATCCATGTTTCTAGACATCATAGAAATTTCTTCTTATAGGGCTTCAGGATCATCAATTTCATTTTCAGCCGCTTCAGTAGTGGTTTTGAATGCAACAATTTTCTTTTTCTCCTCTTGATTTGTCTTTTTCAAGTGTGTTCTTTCAAAAGCAATGAGCTCTCCTCGAAGTTCATCATATGATAACTTGTTAAGATCTTGATATTCCAGGGTGACCACTTTTGTCTGCCAAGTGGTTGGTAGACTTCTGAGAATTTTCCTAACCTGATCGCCACTGGTGTAAGGTTTGCCAAAAGCTTTCAAGTCGCTGATTATCTTACTGAACCTGGCAAACATTTCTTCAATGGATTATCCTTCCTTCATTGAGAACAGTTCATAGTCGTGAACTAGCATATTGATGTGAGTTTCCTTTACTTTGCTGGTACCTTCATAGGTAACCTCAAGTTTGTCCCACATCTCATTGGCTGTATCACGGCTAGATATTTTCTCATATTCTTCACCACTTATCGCATTGTGAAGCAGATTTCTTGCCTTGTAATTTATTTGGACAGCTTCCAGTTGTTCTTTTGTGTATGAGTCGATGTCATCAGGGTCAGCGAGTGGTGGAGTGTTGATAGGCAGTGGGTAGTTTCCCTTCTTGATAACTCTCCATACCTTGACGTCGTATGCCTTGGTGAAGATTTCCATTCGCATTTTCAAGTGGGAGAAATGTTGTCCATTGAAGTAAGGTGGCCTTACTTGTAAAGTTCCTTCCTGAAAGAGAGCTCTTATGATAACCTGATTTGCCATGATCTTTTTCTCACAAGCTGTTAAGCAGAAAACAAAAGTGTGAGTCTAGCTCTGATACCAATTGAAAGTACAAGAGAGGGGGAGTGAATTGTGGTAATTAAAGTTAATTATTAATAAGCTAAGTTAAAACTTAAGTAGTCGACTAAATATGGCAATCTTGAAGATATATTAATTCAAGGTAATAGCAGAAAGTAAATGCAGAAATTAAAGACACAAGGAATTTTTATACTGGTTCGGATTCAATGTGAATCCTAATCCAGTCTCCTTGGGTTGCAACGGATTTCTCTTCAAGTAAATGAGTTTTCTTTCGAGTACAGATTTAATGTATGTCGCTCAATTTCTCTAGCACTCGTTTGATACAATGCCTCACTAGTTGTATGCCCTCTTTCTATCCCTGACTTGTTACACAACAGATCTATATAGGCTACTATGCTTATTTGCAGTAGAATGAAGAGAGTTATTTGGTTCGATCAAAGTATACTAAAGATGGAGTTACACTGTGAATTTATACAAGGATGAATGGTGAAGGCTTGTCAACCCAAGGGTTTTGATCCTTGTAAAGAGTTGATTCTTTCCAAGAATAAAGAACTAGCAGTTGCTTCTCTTCGGATCTTTTCCTTCGGCAGATAACGGGTTTGACACGATTCTTCCTTGATTATTGGACCTTCCAATCTTGACCGTTGTCCGGATCTTCTAGCTTTAATTGTTCTTCAGTGATTTGATCTGACTCGTCAATCACAGATTGCGTTGAATCTTTATTCTGTTATGGTAGATTTGATTTCCCAGAATCATGGAGCTAATCCTGATTTGCTGATATAGTATTGTTTCTTTCCTTGTACAACGTAAGTATTTCAGGCAGCTTCCCTTGTGAATGATTTCGTTCCTTGTTCGACATAGCCGTTCCAATAGTTCCTTTTTACTTCTTTGAACTCCTGCACATGCATATTAATTGCATCATTAAAATATGATCTAACACCTCGAACCATTGCCTCAAGTCGGGGATCATTTTCGGCACAACGGCCACAACTGCAACACAAAAACCTTAGATGATGAGAAGATGAGAAGTAAACGAAAGAGATACACTACAAGAAAAGAGGTCTTTAACGATCACTTTTTTACGACAGGAAATTAATCTGGTCGTTATATGTATGCTTATAGTGGCCAATATTTATTTCAGTCATTAAAGTCATTTGTTACTGTATTTTTTACGAGGAAATAATTTTCGGTCCTTCAAATTGTGTCAATCCCCTCATTAAATCTGAACAAAATGAAAAATAAAGCTCTAATTATTCCCTCATTTTTTTCTCAACCAACAGTTCACCATATCCCCCAAATTAATCAAAAAATCCCTACAATCTCTCACTCTAATGTTATCCCAAAACACGTACACCAAATTCAGCAAAGAAGAGGAAGAGAATCACGAACAAATAGGGCACTCGCTACAATTGCCCGCTACTCGATCAGAGACGAAGTTGTTCTCAAGTGATTCACACTGTATATAAGAGCAAAATGCAACAAATAATCACAAAAGATTTAGTCTTCTTGCTGTACATACTTATAATTTGTGTGCTTTGTGGTGAATCTGTGTCAACGTTAATAGCTGTGTTCCGTTTTCCTTCTTGCCAAGCTAAGGTAAACTTAAGTCGCTAAACTTGTAGCTAGAACTATTGTGAAATTGGGTCGTTTTGTTAATCTCTCTGCTTTTCAAATATTGGATTTTTTCTTAGATTACATGTATATTTTTCATATTTATAGTTACATCGACGCCTTTTATGGCGAGTCTTCTTGCAGTACCTCTGCTATTTGTTTGCTTGCTGGAATATTTAGATTTAAGAATCAAACAAGTTTGTAGGGATTAAATTTGCCTCATAATCTGTAACAATATGTGTTTAGATGTGGTGTTCCTTTGATCTTCATCGATTAGTTCCTGAAAAACCTATTCTTGTGACCATTTGTTTTCTAATGTCAGATTGTGAAGCCTCTGCATTTGCTTTTCTAGTGGTAGGCTTTGAAGGTTGTAAAAAATATTTCTTTGATACCTACTGCAATGATCTTTTTTGGAGCATAAGGTTTCATAGCGAGCCACATTTTCTTCTTCATGGTTTCTACATGTGAATAAACAAGTCACAGTTAAAAAGTAAAATGTAAATTTAAAAAAAATAAAAATATCCAATGCTACTTTATTCACACCCAATGCAGAAAAGAATGCATATTTATCTTATTATCGCATTGGTAATAACCGTTAATGTTAAAGAAATTTAAAAAAAATGGTGGCTGGAATAAGATGGTGCTTATATAGATAATGGATTTCACAATGTTTGTGTTGAATCAGAGTCTCTAATCATCATTCAAATGGTCAGGAAAAAATGTGTAATTATGTGGCAAGTCGGTGACTATATGACACACAGAGATGGAATTGCTAATTTTTCTTCTAAACACATGTATACATAATAGAAAAAAACTGGGGTGAAAGAACCAAGGGTATATCAAACTTCAATGTGTCATTAACATTGCCAAGGCATATTGAAAGGGTTTATTGACATTCCGTTTGTGTTGGTTGGAGGAGAAAGGATTAATGACAAGATAAAAGAAGCACATGTTTTAGCAACAGCAAGTGTAATTAATGCCCCTGCTTGTTTGCTTTCCTCCTCAAGGCCATGACTCTTAAAATTTGTTAGCAGTTTTGTTGAGCGCAACAACGATTACAGGAGTCCTTTTAGCATGTTCAGATCTGTTTGTAGTTTTGTTGAGAACATCATCCCATTAACGACTGCACTGTGTTTGGCTGCTGATAATAGGCCAAATTGTATAGTTTGGCCTACGTTCGGGCTCTAACTTAAGGATGTTTTACTGTTGTAAGTGTATAGATAATGAAAATATTGGCTCTAATGGTGAATTTAGTGTTTCACAGGAGTGCAATAATCAAATGAGGACTTATGATGGTGATCCGGGCAAAAATATGAATTAATGGACGAAAAAAGGAGCAAAAGCTCGTTGGCAGTGGAAAACCACACTAGTGCCGGAATTAGCGTGGCCTTAGCGCGCCCGCGCTAGTCCAGCAGTCCAAAACAGTATGAAACCCCAATAGCGCGGGCAGTAGCGCGGACTTAGCGCGCCCAATTTTAAAAGGGCAAGTTCGGAAGTACAAGCAAATCTACACAAACTATAAAAAGCTTAACATTTCCAAGAAATAAGAGGAGTTCGAGTTTTGAGAACAAGGAAGAGAGGTAAGGAGGAAACTTGAAAAACATAATTTCTCATCTCTCTAAATTGTTCTTCCATCAATGACTATGAATTCTTGTGTTGTTTTAATTATTGTCACGACCCATTTCCACAACAGGTCATGATGGCGCCCAACTACCTTGCCGAGCAAGCCAATTGCGGAAAACATTTCTAAGTTTATCAATATCAACATTTAAGAAGGGAATAAGCATCCCAAAAGGGGTTTCCAGAACCCGAAACAGCAATCAAGTGGAGACATACTATTACAACCTAAAAACTAGTCGACTAAAGTGTGTGCCAGAACCTGGTGTCACAGCTACGGGCAACTAGTAGAGAATATACAAAATGAATAATATACTATCCTACTGTCTGAATCAGGATAGACAGAAAGCAAAAGTACAGAGATGACTTATTCGGCTGCAGATCGTCAATGAAAGGAGGCAGCTCACCGTAGAAGTCCAAGGTATCTCACTGAGGCGCGCCCGAATAGTAACCAGATCCACCTGCCTCAGATCATGTACATTTAAGTACATAAGTGTAGCATAAGTACATAAACATCATGTACCCAGTAAGTATCCCGCCTAACCTCGAAGAAGTAGAGACGAGAGGTCGACTTGATACTTACTAAGGTCAAATAATATGTGAGATTATTTATAAGCATGGAAGCTACTAGTATTAACAAGTTCAAGGCAAGAGAGATGAGTCATGTCTTTAAAGTATCATCATTTTTACAATTTCATGCTCAATGTCTAATAACTAGCAGTGTGAGTACAAGTTTCCACATAAGAATCATGTGCACATTATATCGAGGCGACGACCCGAACCAACATAATGAAATGTGCACTTGCCGAGGGTCGACGACGCGCCTATAGATGCATCTATTTATACCGAGGCGATCGGCCCGATCCAAAAATAACAAGCAAGCATCCAGAATGCATACGAAGGCAATACATATTAAATTATGCCATACAAGCATTCAACAAGTGTACAAGTTTACTTTTATTTTTCCTTCTAGCCTTTAATATATACTAGGCAATCACATTAGCATGATAAAATATAGATATTCATAGATATAGCATGATATGGGTCCTAAACTACCCGGACAATCAATATAGTGATAGCTACGCACGGACTCTCATCACCTTGTGCGTACGTAGCCCCCGCATTTAGCAACAATTATACATTTTTATTAATCCTAGGGGGACATTTCCCTCTCACAAAGTTAGAAAGGAGACTCACCTTGCTCTGAAGCATTCCTTCAATAACAAGAATAGGCTCCAACCTTAATTCGAAGCCGAACGAGCACCAACTAGTTAAATAAAGTAAGAGCTAGTCAATACGTGCTCACAAAGTTGAATTCCAACTAATTAAATGATTTCCTAACTTTTCCCGCAAGTTTTCTAAATTCCGACTCCGGCCCACGTGCCCGGATTCCTAGATTTTTCGAAGGAAAATATTTTCCATAACCTAAGGATTACTAATATGTAAATTTTAGTTCATTACATAGCTAATTAGGTGGTTAAATCATAATTTTATCAAAACCCTAGGTCTAGCTCTAACCCTTGATTTTATTTGATTATTAGTGTTAAATATATGTAATATTCAAGTATTTAAGCTAAGAGTGAGTGGGAATTACTTACCTTGTGATGTTATGTTGAAACCCTCTCTTTGAAAGCTCCAAAATCGCCCAAATATGGAGGAAATGGGAGATAAATGCACTTGAGCCCGTATTAAATGAGCTCACTGCCCCTATGATTTCCGTTTCTGCGGTTTGGGGACGGCTTCTGCGGTCCCACAGCTACGAACAAAAGGCCGCATATGCGGTTTTGGGCAAAGAGAGGTCTACCGCTTCTGCGGTCTGGGGGCCGCATAAGTGGATCCGCTTTTGCGGTTTTCCTCCTGGACGGCCTGGCCGCTTCTGCGGTGATATGAACGCTTCTACGGTCTCCGCTTCTGCGGTCCAAGAGCCGCAGAAGCAATAGAAGTTATTCCTTTTCAAAACCCAACTTCGCTCGAACCTCGACCATTTGACGCTCAGGGCTCCCGAGCCCCGCCCGAACATATCGACAAGTCTGAAATCACGAGACGGACCTAGTCGAACCCTCGAAACACCCAAAACACTGCTAAATCAAAGAATCGAACCCCAAAACCAATTGGTTCAACTTAATGAACTTCAAGTTCTTTATTTCCTATCAACGGGTCAAAACATCCTTAAACTATTTGGATTGACACCAAATTTTACGGGTAGGTATTATATGATATTTCGGAGTTGTACCAAGTTTCGGAACCAGAATTCGAACCCGATACCTAGGTTTTTAATAAATACTTAGATTCTTTAATTCCTTAAAACTTTGATTTAACAATTTTACATAAAAATTTCGTACTCGGGTAGGGACCTCTGAATTAGATTCCGGGCATACGCCCAGGTCCCATATTTTCCCACGGACCTTCCAAGACCGTCAAATCATGAATCTGGGTCCGTTTCCCAAGAAAGTTGACCAAAGTCAAACTTGGCCTTTTAAGAAAATCTTAAAGGAATAATTGGTTTTATTTTCACTCAAAACTCTTCTAACTTCCGAACTGATCGCCCCCGCAAGTTGTAATTTAGCTAAGGAAAGCATGGGAAGTTTTATTTAAGGGAACGGGGTTTCAAATAGTAAAACGACCAGTCGGGTCGTTACAGTTATTGTTATGAGTAGCTAAATACTTTAATCTAAGGTTTTGGTGAACCCCGTTGGGGATGTATTGGTTGTTATATTAATATAGTTTCGAATTGGTTGTTAATCTCTATTTGTTCAACTACGTTTTGATTGTGGTTAACTGAAAGGATCCTCAATTATCTGTTCCTATTTATTATGTATCTGCTTGAGAGAGAGTGCATATTTAAGTAGTTGTTTGAACAACATCACTCCCGGAGTATAGACGAGAGTCATAACCGAGGGTTTAGAGGTTGGATTAGAGATAACGATACCTAAGGTGCAATCTAAGTGAACTGTAATGTGAATAGTGTGTCTAGTAAATTATCATAATTGCTTGAGAGAGATTTATGGTAGCTGGAGAGTTCATGATTGATAGAGGCAACTAAGTCAAGCTATACGAAATATACAACCAAGAAAATCAACAGCGGATAAAACCATTACCTTAGACCTTATTCCAATTGTTTACAAATCAAGCTTAGTTAACTTTCAGCTGTTTATTTATTTTCAGCTATAGTTGTTAGAAATATCATCAATTGTTAGTTACAACATTTGGGGAAGTTGATTCTACAGAATTTAGTAAGTCCAACAATAGTAATTGATAGGTTAATTCTATGTGGTTCGACTCTGGGCAAGTTATATTTGCAACGTCCGTGTGTCTTTTTATAAGGCATAGTTTGACGTTATCAGCTGCAGCAAAGACTCTTGTGCAAAATACAAATCTGCTTTAGTTGGTACTATTACAGCTTGTTTGGATGGTTGTTACGTATCATTTCATAATGTATCGTATCGTATTGTATTGTATTGTATTGTACTGTATCGTTTGATGAATACAATATTTGGATGGATTGCATCATTTTATCGTCGTCTCATGGTATCATGCACCAGTAATATAATGAATAAACTTGCAATATTATAAAGAAAAATTATGATATGGTATATAAAAAGGTAGGGTAAATGATAAAATAAAATTATTTAATACTAATGAAGGGTGAGATTGAGAGAAAAACCCAAGGAAACGACGCGACCACACAAAATCGATCGTTACATAAAGTGGCACATTTCATCCTTACATAACTACGGATTTAACGATACAATACAATAAAATTTAAGTAACAATCAAAATAAATATAATATTTAAAGTAACAATACGATATGATACAATAGGTAACAACTATCCAAACAAGCTGTTAAGGTTTTGCACTTTTAGGCTTGAAACTTCCCATAGGCTGATTTATTTAGAATTTGTTGTTTCAGAAATTGAATGGAGTAGAATGAGACTAGTTTTTCAAGCTGGAAAAATTTCAGGGATGTACTGTCAATAAAATGAGTCAAGATGGTGTAGGTTTTCTACCTTTTCATATACATTGGAGTTGAGTTAGCTCCATATACAAAAAGGTGTCTATCCGTGAAGTATATTCCATAGCTGCACGTGTAAAAAGTGGACTAGTTTGAGTAATGTAGAATAGTATTAGTTCTATTCTAGTTTTTATGCAGAAAATTAGTGGTAAAACATTGGTAGTTGATTATGCTTATTCAATTTCAGTTTCAACCGATTTAATTAGGGGTTGATTAAACAAGAAATTCATGGCATGATGTTGTACTTTTTAAATAAAAAATTATTGCCCTTTGTTATTGTAAATAATTAGTATAAAAGAAAAAACTTCTTTGACTAGTTCTCTGAAAAGTTCTTTGCTGTTTAATTTAATGAATTGAAGTATTGTTTTCTTATCTTAGCTAGAAGATGTGTTCTGGCCAAATAAAGTTGAGTTATATTTTTTAATTAGTCCTTTAATTTTAATTGTTATATGATCATTGTTTTGTTTCCAGGTATTCATTATTGTAAAAGTTATTTGTAACGATCCGACCGGTCGTTTTGAGCTTTTGCACTTTGATCGCCAGTTCTCGGGCATGACTTGCCACGTATGATGTATTATGACTGATGTAGATCGTTGGTTTTGGTTTTCGCGGAAATAAGTATGATTTGAGTTTAATATCACTATGGTATTGTGGCATCAATAGAGTAAAAGTGTTATGAGTTATTGAGTGTATCTTGATCTATGGCTTCGAGCCAAGTGGGGGAGTCTGCTGTGAGTATTTGATTGCACGATTAGGTGCTGTGTTGATTCCAGTTTGAGGTGTGCGAGTGAATTAGCTATGACTTGCGGAAATTGAGACCGAGAATGGATCGAGTAAAGGAAAATTTCGACAAAGGTTATATTATGCTTCATAGAGTAAGAAAAAAATCGTGGGATGTCTTAAGTGGTTGTTGGTAAAGAATGCTCGGTGCATAGAGCAGGAAGTTTCTTGGTGGTATTGGGATAAGGTTACGTTCTGCAGTGTCGGAGTGCCAGTGAGGCATGGGTTGTTCGGTTTCTTTGATTAAACTAATTGCGATTTGAGGAGAGTGGATGACCTGCGAGGATGGTTCTAATATGTTCAAGATTCTGCATATATCAATTGGGAAATTTGGAGTTGCATGTGTGGTTAGAAACTTGGTTTCATTGGAGGATATAGAGACTTGTAGTATTTTCTATAAATTATGGGCTTCTATGTATTAGTATTAGGAAGGTAAAGGTAACAAATTTAGATTCGTAGGGAGTCTCTTTAGAGAAGTATTGTTGGAATGTGGTACTTTTGGGAATATTTAAGGGAGTATTCAGCGGCTTATGGGTTTCAGACAGTGTGGCTTTATGCTTGGGTTCCGTGTGGTAAGTCGGGGTTGAAGAACTGTAATGTAATAGCAAGAATGAGTACCGAGTTAAAGGTAAATCAGAAGGGAATTCGGATAGCTTGGTAGTGGGCCTAGTTGGTATGGTAGAGATATGATTATCTCTTTGGATGTTTACGAGATAATGAGTTTCTACATGTGTTTTGCGGCAGTTCTCTTGGGTTTTAGTGACCTGCATAGTTCGTTCAAGTTAGAAGGATTCAGTCCTGACGATTTAGATTTGTGCAAATGGAATTCGGAGAGTACTAGATGGGTTCTACCACAGTTAGAGAGGTATATTTTTCATATTGGCGTGAGGAGCATGGGATGTATAGTGATTGTCTTCTAAAGGGGACTAATGGAAAGTTCTTGACTGGTTGAGTACGTAGATGTTTGTGGTTCAGAAGGGATATGAATTTCTCGCGGTTATCCTAGAGTGGTACGGTTTATGCGGTATGTTGGGTAAGATTGAGATTTGCATGTGTAAGGTCCCAGTTCAGATTTGGATGGAAGGTCATAAATTCTTAAGCAGCGCGTGTAGTTTCAGATAATTAGAGAAATGAACTTCAGATGATTTGAGAAGGGATCTCTAGATGATTAAGGAAATGGTAATGCTAATGCTAATTGAGGTAATTTGACGAGGGTATATGTTCCAAAAAGAGGCAACGTGATTGAGTTGATGGTACTTCGGTAGTATTGCAGCACTCCTCGTCAGGTTAGCTACTGATATTCGAGTTTGCTTGGCAGCACCGAAGAATCTTAGAGTATCTACCGTGGGATGATTGGGTACTATAGGTGAGTTATATATGAGAGTGGCAGAATTGGGATCAGATATGGTAATTCATATGATTTATGGACTTGGAGACTAGGAGTTCTCCTATACAGGTTAGCTTGTGGTTGTGGATGGCAAAATGTGGGTAAGTTAGTCAGATATTAGTATGTACTATGATTCAGTCATTGTGGACCTTTGAAGGATTATTTATCTGTTGTGTGTAACTGGAGTTGATGTGTGGTCTATTGGTAGACCTATATGGATATGTGTCCGACATCGAGACGATTTTGTTGACTTCGAGTTGTTGTTGGCGAAGGATGCGTTGATTCAGTTGTGTTGAGCTATTAGCAATTAAGAGGATCTATGAGTTACTTTTCTGTGTTGTTAGACGTTACGATTTGTTGGTTAGAGGTACCTATGGTGCGGCTCTATCGGAGTTTCATAATAGAAGTCGAGCGAGAAGAGTAATTGGGAGTTTCTCGGTGAATGGCGTGTCAGTTATGTCCTATCGGGTTTGTATAGTGTATGTCATTGTTTCACCGTGGGTGTAATGATTTGCTTTGGTTCCAGACATCAATTGAGCCTGGTTGTCGATTTCGAGCATAGTGACTTGAAGTGTTTTACATGGAGCAGTGTTTGGATAGGATCGCGCGTTGTAGCGAAGCTATGTGGAAAAAAAATGACCTGGCGGGTTAGATTCGTGTATTCTATTTCTATGATGTGAGACGAGTTCTCAGCCTTGTGTTGTGGTACTGGTGAGCTTGAGGTACAACTCTTTCATTTGAGTCATTTTCATGATTTGAGTATGTTCGGGTCGTTGCTTAGTGGTGCGTATATTATGCTAGATGTGCCTTAGGCCCCTGTTGATGTGTCATGTCACCAGAGTGGTGTGTTGGATTAGAGGAGATCGTTGGGATCATTAATGAGTACGAACAAATTTGATTTCAGCATGTTGGAAGGATCATATCTAGGTTCGGCTTAAAAAAAATTGTTATGGTAATTGCCAGAGGAGAAATGGCTTCATGAATGGTTGATCTGAGGAATGGTTATGGTTTACTGTGTGTTTCATTTATCGTTGGTAGAATATGAAAGTGTTGGAATGAGACTTTAGCTGATAAGAGGTTTTCTATCGGTATTTGATTGTTGTGGGCTGCTGCTGTGAATGGAAGTTAACACTGCATGTGTTTGAGTTATGTGGTATATTATATAATTGCACCTGAGGTTGCAGGCATGGGCTATTATAGCTGGTTCGGGCCTATTCAGTATATGAGTGTGAGGTTTTGATCGTATTGAGGGTTTCAGAAGTAAAAATGTGGTTCTATGATTCATGGGCTAGATTGGGTTGTGTAATTTCAGTTTCTATGTGTTATCTGACCTATACGAGATAGGGTGACGTGGGATCACCCCCGGGTATATGCATGGTACGGTTATTCAGCGATTGGTTGACTTTTAGAACAACTCTGGGTACGTTCGAGGACGAACGTGTGTTTAAGTCGGGGAGGATGTAATGATTCGACCGGTCGTTTTGAGCTTTTGCACTTTGATCGCCAGTTCTCGGTTATGACTTGCCCCGTATGATGTATTATGACTGACACAGATCGTTGGTCTTGGTTTTCGCAAAAATAGGTATGAATTAGAAAGAACAGTCTCAGTTGAAAGCTTTGAATTTGAAAGATCTGACCAAGAGTTGACTTATTTGTATATAAGCTTGGATCGGAATTTTTATGATTTGGTTAGCTTCGTTGGGTGATTTATGACTTAGGAGCGTGATCGGAATTGGTTTTGGAGGTCCGATGTAGAATTAGGCTTGAATTGGCAAAGTTAGTATTTTGGCGAATTCCGGTTGATAAGCGAGATTTTGATATAGGGGTCGGAATATAATTCCGAGAGTTGCAGTAGATTTGGGATGTGTGTGCAAAATTTCAGGTCATTCGGATAGAGTTTGGTTGGGGGTTTTATTAAAAACAGAATTTTGAAGTTCTTGAAATTTCTTAAGCTTGAATCCTATGCAAATTTGGTGTTTTAATGTTATTTTGAGCGTTCCGAAGGTTGTAAAAAGTTTGAATAATGTTATGGGATATGTTGGCATGTTTGGTTGAGGTCATAAGGGCCTCGGGTGTATTTCGGGGTGGTTTCGGATCATTTCGGGTTGTTTTGCAATAGCTGAAGCTGGTATCTGGTATTGTTCTTCGCGTTCGCGAAGAAGGATTTAGCTTCTGAGACTTTTGTTCTTCATGTTCGCGAAGAAGGATTTGGCTTCTGAGATTTTGTTCTTCGAGTTCACGAAGAAGGATTTGGCTTCTGGGATTTTATTCTTCGCGTTCGCGAAGAGTGCCTCGCGTTCGCGATGAAGAAGAAATTCTGTTGCACAGGTCTTACTTCGGAGGCGCCTATCTCTCAATCTACAATGAATTTGGAGATGATTCAAAAACAAATGTTGTAGCTCTTTGAATCTAGTTTCCAGAAACATATTATATTAGTGATTTGGAGTTGTGTGCAAAAAGTATGATCGTTACACTAGAGGCTGTCCGAGCAGAGTTTGGAAAATAAGTTTTTGGAATGTTGTTCTTCGCGAATGCGAGAGGAGGACCGTGAAAGCGAAGAACAAATTCCTGGGCAGCAGAATAAAGTCCAAACTCGTCTCACTCTTCCATTTTTGGACCAAGGGAGCTCGGGTGAGGCGATTTTTCGAGAGATTTTCAAGAAAAACATCGGGGTAAGTGTTCTTAGCTCAATTTTGGTTAGATTACCTGAATCCATGTCATTTTTAACATGTAATTGGTGATTTTAAATTGGAAAAAGTTTGAGAACCCTCTTGGATATATTTGAGGATTTGAGGGTCGAATTGTTATCGGAAATTAGTAATTTTGGTATGGTTACGCTCGTGGTTGAATGGGTTGTCAGCTTTTATGAGTTTCGTCGGATTTCGAGACGTGGGCCCCATGGGCAATTTTGAGTTAAATTTCGGATTTTGTTGAAAAATTTATATTTTCATATAGAATTAATTCCTATAATTAGTATTGACTGAATTAAATTAACTGTGACCAGATTCGGGTCGATTGGAGACCGATACACAGTCCCAAAAAATCCCAAAATTGCTTAAGACAAAAAATTTGGTGAAGGTAAACATTTGTTGTTTTCTATTCAAGTTTTTAGTATTGTATTTTATGTAAAAATCTATGTTTTAATTGGTTGTTAAAGTGTAGTTTAGTTGTCTTAAATTTTGTAGATTAATTGTAGTTGATATTATATACAGTTTATTTATTGTAGTTATTTTGTAGTCATGTAGATTAGCTGTTTTAATTTTGTGTATAAATTGTAGTTTCTTTATCTACAGTTTTATAAATGTACTTACAAATGTAGTTATTTTGTAGTCATTCTGTAGTTCTTACTGTTTTTTTTTTTTTTGAAGAATTATGTAGGTATTATGTAGATCAATGCTTATTTTTTATGCAATTCACTAATGTGAAATAATTTTTATTTTGTGCAGAATGGATATTATTTTTCCCCACATAAGGTTGATTACGGGGTGCTTAGATTCCACACTTTGTGTGATCCTAGCATTCCTAGCCAGATAAAACAATTATTGACTCCAAATGCTTTAACTCTTTTTAAAAACACTTGTTTTCTTATTGTGTTGCCTTTAAAAATCTATATTTTAATTGGTTGTTAAATTGTAGTTTAATAGTCTTAATTTTGTAGATTAATTGTAGTTGATATTATCTACAGTTTATATTTGTAGTTATTTTGTAGTCATGTAGATTAGCTGTGTTAATTTTGTGTATAAATTGTAGGTGCTATTATCTACAACTTATAAATGTAGTTATTTTGTAGTCATGTCGATTAGTTGTCTTGATTTTGTAGATTAATTGTAGTTGCTATTTTCTATATTTTTACAAATGTTGTTATTTTGTAATTCTTACTGTTTTTTTTTTTTTGTTTGAAGAATTATGTAGGTATTATGTAGATTAATGCTTATATTTTTATGCTAATGTGAAATAATTTTTGTTTTGTGTAGAATGGACATTATTTTGCACCACATAAGTGAGGTTACAGGCAGGCTAGCAAGGAGGAAGGGTGCTCCCGCTTTGAATGAGAAGACTATATTGTATAGAAAGAAGAAATAGTCTACTGTTTTCCTAATTTAGTTGCTGCAAATTTGTAGTTGAAGGATAAGGATCTACTTTTGTGGAAACAATCTATCAGCTTATTGTGTTTAATTTTGTAGTTGTATATGTTCATCATTTTTATGAAATACCTTCAAGTTCTAGGTAATAATCGTATATAACTATATTAGCTTATTGTGTTTAATTTTGTAGTTGTATATGTTCATCATGTTTATG
This sequence comes from Nicotiana tabacum, assembly GCF_000715075.1. NCBI lineage: Eukaryota > Viridiplantae > Streptophyta > Magnoliopsida > Solanales > Solanaceae > Nicotiana > Nicotiana tabacum. The sequence continues at coordinate 193,717,811 of NC_134087.1, forward strand.
AAATACCTTCAAGTTCTAGGTAATAACCGTATATAACTGCCAAATGTAGTTAGAGTAAACAACAAACATACTAAATAGATACTACAATCATAGAAATATATTATCCACAAGTTATCTACATACCATCTACAATTTATTACCAAACTACAATAATTAACAATAATTAAACTACAATAGAGCTGCTATGATGAAGAACAGATATTTAGCTTCAATTTGTTGCTGATGAATATAGAACTTTGTTGATTTTAGATTAAACAACAAACATAACAAATAGATACTACAATCATTTAAATAAATTATCCACATGTTGTCTACTTACCATGTACAACTTATTACCAAACTACAATTTCACTACAAATAAACTATTTTTTACCTACAATCTAGAAACGCATTAGATTACAATTACATTTTTTAATGTGAACAGTTATGTAGAGAATAAATATACCAATTTAATTACAGATATTAATTAGAAATATTTAGATACCTGCCACTTTGCATAAAACCATATTAAAGACACATAATCAAATTGTAGTTTACTTCATAATGATTTTTCAAACTTAAACGATTACACAAAGAAGCTCATAGCTTTAACTCTCTAAGAGTTAGTTTGAACAAATCTATTAACTACATGATATTTATTTCTTATTTGGCGCATTGTTGCATGTTCTTCAATTTGTTGCTGATGAATATAGAACTTTGTTGAAGCTCTTCGTCCCTTTTGTTTATTCTAATTGTAGGCAATGTAGCTTAAGGAAATCCATACTTCCGTTTCAGAAATTGGTGTTGGGCAGTAGAATCATTCACTCCCAACATTTCTTTCTTGAATTGTAGCATACCCACTTTTACTTTTGCCTTTTTCACTTTAATATCCATAATTAAAGCATACCCCAATTATGTCATGTTTCCACTTTAACACACACAAAAGCTAGATCAATTCCTTCCTTTTTTGGGGTGATTGACGGGTGGGAGGGCTTTGGTACATAGATTGAAAAAAAAATATGGACTAGGGGTGTAATATAACTAATATGAACATTTTTTGTAATATAGTATCAAATATGGTATAGGAATGAAAATCATTCTTAGAATAGCCCAGTCATTTACGGTATGTTGGTGTCCAACAATCTACTGCTTTGGGCTGTTATAAAATGGTACAAAGAATATGACCGTTTTCAAAGAATACCACATATATTAAAGATCGTATTTGCTATATTTTCAAGAGATATTATAGTGGTCGAAACATTGTATAGTATTCAAATCTGATGGAGTAGTATTGATTTTAAGGTATATTTATATTCCTATACAAAATATTAGAGTACTATTAATTGATTAAAGGTTAAGAATGTCATCCACTTTTTATGGGCATTTTAGTAATTCATGTTTGACGTTAGGAGCTTCCTATTTTTAGTATAATATGATATGATTTATCGTGGTTGTGATACTTTAGAAAGCTTACATATGTAACCTCTATTTGCTTTTACTTCAGATTTTTCAATTTGAATTAAGGATTTAAAAGCCGATACGATGATTATTATCGATTTTGCTTTAGAATACATTTGTACTACGTACAAGTTGAAGTATTTGCTTATTTGTTGACTTGTTGAATAAATGGTTACTTCTAGCTAATACATATATTTTAATCTTATATACATATATATTACACATGAACTAAATTATGGCACCTGATAAGAAATGGATGGAACTTGTGACTTGGTAATGCTTACAAGTTTGGGGTAGACAACTTTTTGGATTTTGCTTTTATAAGATTAAGTGAACCGCGTGTAATATGTTGTCCATGTATCAAATGTTGTAATACATCTTCGGGAACACGTGAGATGGTTAAGTCATATTTAATAGTATATGGAATAATTCAAAATTATACTTTTTAGTATCACCAAGGGGAAAAGTTAGGTGAGCCACAATCAAATTCAGAAGATGTAGAAGATGATGACATTGAAGAAGCTGATGGTGAGGATGAAATATATGGGATCCTAAGAGATTTATACCCTAATTTTGTTGCAGACAATACGAACAATGATGGTGATGATTTTCTTGAGGAACCAAATGTTGAAGCAAAAAAATTCTATAGGCTTTTAAAGGATATTGATCAACCATTGTACCAAAATTCAAAAGTTTCTATACTTTCTACTATGGTTAAATTGCTTCATATCAAAAGTATTGGGCGTTGGAGTCATGAGTCATTTACAATGTTGTTGAGGATATTGAAGGAAGATCTATTGCCTGACGAATCAAGCTTGCCAGATTCATATTATGAGGCAAAGAAAATAATTCGGATCTTGGACTTTCTTACAGGAAGATTGATGCGTGCAAGAATAATTGCATGTTATATTGGAAGGATGACAAGTTTCTTGAATCTTGCAAAGTTTGTGGAGCATCTAGATGGAAAGAGGATAAGCATAATGAAGAAATTAAATTTAAGAGTGGGAAAAAGATAGCGCACAAGATTTTACGTTATTTTCCGTTAAAGTCAAGACTCCAAAGATTGTTTATGTCCTCAAAGATATCATCTTTAATGACATGGCATCATGACAAAAGAGTTGATGATGGAATAATGAGGCATCCGGCTAACTCAATGGCATGGAAAAAATTTGTTGACTTGCTTTTAAATTGAATTATGTCTCCGAGGCCCTGAAACCTCATTTAGAGTTGTTTCTGTGACGACCCGGTCAGTCGTCTCATGAGTTACCGCTCCGCTTTTTCCCCATTTCTGCTTCTTTATGCTTCGTTATCCGTGTCTTATGTGATCGAGTTGGTTAGATTGTATTCGGAGTGAATTTGGTAAGGAAATGAGACACTTAGTCTCTTTAAGGAAGGTTTAGTTTGGAAAGGTCAACCGGATGTTGACTTATGTGTTAAAGGGCTCGAATGTGTATTCGGAGTGATTTGTATAACATTGGTTACCATCTTTTCATTCACTTTTCATATTGTGTCACATAAATCTCTCCATAATAATTCAATCAATGGTAACGGTCTCTAAGTTGATTGTCAATAAGTTGTTTTTGGACCAAAATTAACTTTTTGTCGATTTTAACCCTTGATGTTATCACTTGTATGTCGCGTAAAGTCGAAAACAATACTATATCTGCTCAATTCTAAGCAAGTGAAATTAGTAACAATTTTGCAGCTACAGGAGCAGGAACTATTAGTAACTAAAAAGTAATATTATGGGATCATTAAAGCACCTTGCTTATAGTTTAAGACTAGCAGTCACATCCTAAAGCAAATAACCAAAAGATAATATTCAGCTAAACTTAACATCACTTGTTGTAATCATCAAGAAAACAAAATAATACTTGCACGGCTAGCTTAGAGATGTTGACGAGTAACAGTCTTAGTGAATTCAATAAAACAAGGATTTTAGATAATATACTGTCTTAACTATAATCCATTTACAAATTCAGTTGCACTCAGTTCCGTCAAAGTTTGACGAGTACTCTCTTTAGTTTGTACACACATGAACGGTCAGCCATCTGTCACCCAAAAAAACACACATGTTATACAAATAGTGCTGAAAAGCTTTTAATTAACAAATACTTGATGTAAGACGGCAGACATACGTAAAATGAAACTACTTACTTTCATTATTTCATCAAATAGGTTCCTGTTGTTTCCATCCACTTCTCTCTTGCCATTGTAAAACAGATTAACCAAAACATCGTTTATCCTAGGTGCGAGATGCTTGCCCTCTTTCATAGGCAATCGAGCACTGTGGAGTTCATTAAAGAGCATAATTTCATCCACCCGGTTAAGTATCTCAAATCTAAAGCCTATAGGATCCTGTAAACGCAAAAAACACAAAGCTCAATACATAGAAACAATATGCTCTTACGCTATAACTATCACAACCACCAACGGATTTTAAGAAGTCGTAGAGGAGAGATCAATGCTCTACTCCTAAACAAGCCATAGGAGTTCCATTAAATACCTTGTCCATGTTTCCATCCCGATTATTGGACCCATTTGGATCTCCACCAACAAGCTTGGCAATTAGGCGTTTATTTCCTAGATCCGAGGCAAAAATGATAATAGTCCTCCGAAAATCTAAAACAGTCCCATCATTGTCTGACAACAGACCATCATCCAGAATGGAGATAATATCAGTAAAAGCAGATTGATGTGCCAATTGTAGGTTAAAAACCACTATGACACTGAAGGGTCTCATCAAAATAGCGTTCTTCAGCAAGAGACCAGGTTCATTCCTACATGTGCATCTGAATCAAATTATCAGATTTAACAGCCTAAGAAGCTAAATCAAATAATACACATGATCACAGAAATATATCCTACCTGAGAAAAGAGTTTGGGCGAGTGCAGGTAGACAAATCCACTTCAACCAACATTGTTGTCCCATCATCTGCAACTAAGTACTTTGAAAGGTCATCCACAAGCTGTCTTCGGCCCATACTTGTTAGTCCTATGAAAAGGAAAGATGTAACTTGTTGACAATGCTTGTCCTTGAGATGATCGTGATTGGTATCAATGCACTTGAACAGAGCCTTTGCGACCGTCTGGACCGGTGCAACTTGATCAAGCAATTTACTTCGCATTTTGGAAAACATAGCCCCAGGCATGTACCTAGCCCTCTTGACCCTCTCATGCACAACATCCCCCACACCATGTGAATCCATAAAGTACTCAAGTGGCACCTGAAACAATTTTCAACTATGACAAATAAAATATAAAGAAAATGTGAAAACCCAATCTTGCTTTGCAAACAATGCCAACAACGCATACCTGCTCTTTCCAATCTTTGGGTCCGCCCAACAAATGATCTACCATAGCAAGCAATTCCAGTAAACTACTCATAATGCAAGAAAGTCTGGCATCATGCGTTGAGCCCAACAACTTCACAAGATCAAAGTAACCTATGCTTAGTTTGTATATATGCTTAGCTTGTTCTTTTTCAAACTGGTAGAGGATCCTCGAGCTTCCCAAGGGTGCTTTGAGCGTATTAAAATCATGGGCAACTGTCATATTACTTAATTTTTTAGTTCTGAAGGACAACTCATTGGTACCAACCAACTCATCAATGTATACTACAGAGTCTCTATCCACATTGCTCAACTTGGAGACTAACTCTTCCACAAAATGCCTAAGTACATGACCACCTTCCTGGCAAAGAAAGAAAAAAACATAACGAGTGCAATATGAGATGAATCAATGGAGATGGTGAACGGCAGAAGACACGCTTCTAAGCAACATTCTAACAAACAACGAAAAATCAGTTTCCTCTCCTAGGCAAATGTTTTAGGCTAAACATAAAAATAGAAACTTAATCAATTAGTTCAAAACTGAAAACTGACACATCAAGACACTGGATGCAATAATTAACAATATCACATACAAACATATGTGCTTTTACAATTTAAGTCATTTGTAGCCATTTATCGGACTTGCAGTTACAGAATGGTACCTAGGAGAAACAAATCATTACCCTAAGTTACCCCCTTCTCCCTCTTATTCGTAAAACTTTATCCAAGAGCATACCTCTAAAACAAAATAACAAC